>NW_026070374.1:0-3861 GCF_014885135.2 Alexandromys fortis
TGGGCTGGAGAGATGGCTCAGTGGTTAAGAGCATTGCCTGCTCTTCCAAAGGTCCTGAGTTCAATTTCCAGCAACCACATGGTGGCTCACAACCATCTGTAATGAGGTCTGGTGCCCTCCTCTGGCCTGCAGGCATACACGCAGACAGAATATTGTATACATAATAAATAAATAAATATTTAAAAAAATAAGCGCAGTGGTTATAAATATTTCCTTTGACTCTCGCTCTTTTGTACCTCCTGTCTCAGCTCTTTCTAGAGAAGCTTTTTTGAAGGCTTCTGTGGTTGTGATGGGTGTTACATGTAGAAACACGTGTGCTGACGCTCTGCTTTCCGCTCTCTGGTCACCTTTATGCACCTGGGATGCCTCCTCCACTTTTCTTTTAATAGAGGGAGGCATCGTAAATTGTGAACACCATCTGTTAGGTCAGAATTTACTGCCTGGCTTCAGAGCATCGATTTACAACTGCCTTCAATTTTCAGAATCTTTTTCTGTTGAATGAGCTGTTTGAGTTTTAGTTGAGTTGGTAACATTGCTAATGATTGTGGTGCTTCATTTGGTGGCCATTGCTTCCTTTACCTTTAAGCTCTTCATTTTCAAAGCTGCTGGTGAGGAGGGAGAACCGCAAAGTGAGACCGGTACATAACTCATCAGTGATTGCCCACAGAGCACTCGGAAAGCCTGGCAAAAGTTACTTGAAGTTGTGTTGCCCTTCCCTGTTTGGGGAGCTTAGCATTGTAGTTCTCTTGGGTGTTTGAATGGGGAATGTGTACTGACTGAAGTGCATCCTGTAGACTGCTACTCTTTGCTCAACTCAGTTTGAGTTATAAAGCCTAAATTTGCATTAGGTTGTCATCTTTTTAAATATGATTCAAATATGAGTATTTTAGGCATAATAGCATATGCCTATAATCCCAACCCTCTGGAAGCTGAGGCAGGAGGATCTTGAGTTTAAGGCCATCTTGGACGACACAGAAAGACCCTATTTCAAATTTTTTTTTTAAAAAAGTAAGTCTGGTGGTGGTATTCTGTGCCTCTAATACCAGCACTTGGGAGGCAGAGGCAGGTGGATCTCTTGAGTTCCAGGACAGCCTGGTCTGCAGAGCAAGTTCCAGGATAGCCAGGCTACATAGAGAGATGCTGTCTCAAAACAGTAAAAAAGCAAACCAGAATGTGTTCTGCATTGCACTTGCCCTGCTCTCTGGGATGTGGACGTTGTATGGCATACAGTTGACAGAAGGACCTCAGGTAAGGTCTCTTAGACTGCAATGCTGATGTTATAGCACCTGGCCTTATCCCACATCACTTACAATCTCAAAACCAGGTTAATGTACATGGATACAAGGGGCTCCCCAATTCTGTGGTTCTAGTTTATTTTGAGGTGTTGAAGATGGATGTATGTACCTGCTGTGATATGACCCACATTTTTTCACTGGCAGGTGCTGCAGGCCCACGGCTCTTTACCATACACCAGATTGATGCCTGCACGAACAACTTGCCAAAAGCCCACACTTGGTGAGTTATTTTTGTAGCTTTTCCTCTGTCAGTGCAGGTAGGTGATAGTTCTAAACAGATTTGATTTTTCATTTATTCTTCTCGCGCATAAGTGGACCCTTAAGAGAAATGATGAGCACTTCTTTTTTTGTGCCTTAAAAATTGAAGTTTTTCAGAAATGAGTAAGCAAACCCAAAGTGATGATGTCTGCGTTAGAGAATTGCTGGCTTCTAACTTTGTGACATCAAGACCAAGACCACTGTGCTGTGTAACGGCATACTTGCAGTGTCTGTTGACTAGTTTTGAACAAATGATAAAGTCTGATTTGCTTATTCACAGCTTCAATCGAATAGACATTCCGCCCTATGAAAGCTATGAAAAGCTCTATGAAAAGCTGCTAACAGCCATCGAAGAAACATGTGGATTTGCTGTGGAATGATGAGCGCCAAGGACTTAACCTAGAACTCTTATTTATCCCCGGGCCGACAGCCTCCTTCAGCAGCGCTTCAGAGAACGCTGGAATACAGGGCAGCCCCCTCCCCTGCCCCTTAGATTCTAGGACACTGAGGGGAAAGGACAGTTTTGAAATTCCTTTTCAAGGAAAAATAAAGGTCTTTATGCTTTGCCATGAGGACACACTCAGCTGCTATTTAAAAATTAATACCTTGAACCTAAAGAATGCTGACTCCCTGCGTTTCCAGAGTTAGGCAGTATTCTACACTTAAAGACTACTACTATTTTTATAAAAGGTTATCTATCCAAATTGCTTCACAGACTCGCGTCTCTTCGCACAGCAAGACAACTCCAGCAGTCGGTACACATCACATTTCATTTTGACTGAATACATGATTTTTGAACAGCTCCTATACTTGCTCTTTGTAAAACCTAAATAAAATTATTTTGAATTGTTCCACCTTTGTAAACAATTGGCTAAAGGAATCATTACCTTTATGAAATTAAGCCATTTACATGTTTAGTTGTGTTTTTCTATAGCAGAGTGTTATATTTTGCATTATGTGTGGGTCACCCTAGCTTAGGTGGGGTTTTATATTTTTCAAGTGTGACTTTCTTGGAAATTCCTAATACAACCATTTAAACTGAATTTATTTGCTATCCTCCCTGTTTTTAAGACTAGCTTTTTAAAAAGAAAAAAATCTTCATGTTCTTGAATCAAGAGGATCGGGTATTTTGGATTTACTTTCATCTTAAATTGAAATACTGCATTTTTATAGCTTCTCTGCATGTGATGGGGTTTTCATTCTTTGCTGGGTCAGCTTGTCTTTTATATGCTATTTCTATAAACCAAAGTCTCTAATAAGTACATCTAACTTATATTTTAATTAAGTTTCTAAAAGGAAAATTTTTGCTCTAAAGATTGTTTAGCTTAGAGAGCCCTGCTATTACCTCACTGGAAGAACTGGAGGTGGCAGTGGGCATGGTGGGCAGGGAATGTTGTACATGAGTGAAGTCAGGTGTGCTGGCCATGCCTGTGATCCTGCTCCTGGGAGGCTGAGGCAGGGGGAGTAGTTCAAGTTCAATGCCAGCCTGAGCTACATAGCAGATCTTGCCTCAAGTGAGAGTGACTCTAAGTCTATTGTACAATTTACTCTAAAACTGAAGAGTTCATTTAGAAGTAAGGGAGTGGAGCCCTGGCTGCCACATTGCTGACTTCCAAGCGTTCAGGTTGAGTTTTTAAGGTGTGTGGCTCATCCCATGATCCAGAAGGTAACCAAAATTCTGGGGTGAGGGATGGTAACCATCTAAAATCACATTGGATTTTAAATTCAACCATCCAAAACAACGCACTATTATTTTTAAACATGATGTAAAATAAAAATAGAAAATTTTGATGAGCTTGGACACAAGGACATGAAGAACACTTGATAGAAATTGTGACTAAGCCTGGTGACTGACACCTGTAATCCTATCATTGAGGAGGCAGAGGCAGGAGGATGAGGAGATCAAGACCAGTCTGGTCTACATGGGTTTGAGGCTACTTTGAGACCCTGTCTCCAGGGGGAGAGGACCACAACTGACTGGGATGCAGTGATAATGAGATGCTACTTTTAGTGGTTTTTCCATGCAGTGTAAAGCAGGCAAATCCCATCTCTTTGAGTGCCTTTTAACTTTATAACAATGACTTGACAAGAGCTTTAAAGGAGATCACCCTATGTAACAGTCTGCAGTAGCACATGACATCCGAAAACATGATTTAGATTTCAATTTCAAAATTACATTACCTGATTACTTCCAAATAGGTGCTAAGCCAACAAAAAAAAAAAAAAAAAACACCAGTGTCGTTGAACCTGGACTTGCCTTGTGTTTAATGTGAATATTTATATGTTTCTGCGTATCCTTCCTCTAGTT
>NW_026070375.1:0-3873 GCF_014885135.2 Alexandromys fortis
CTCTCTCTCTCTCTCTCTCTCTCTCTCTCTCTCTCTCTCTCTCCTGTCTATTTTTACATTCTTGTATTCTCTTTTGTTGCTCATCTTCACAATTTTTGAAGTTTCTGCATTGACAAGTGGGTTTCTCTTTTGTGTCTCTGCTCTGCAGGTGAGCTCAGCACTACCACTTCTTTTCATGATGGTAATTATCACCCTTCTTCAGCACAAAAATCTTGCTTAGATCAAGGTCAGTCTTGAGAAAAGGGAAGCAGAATGCTTGATTTGTCTCTTCATAAGCCCACCAGGCATCCTTGTGTTCTGTAGCATCCATTAGATTTCTGACACATCCTTGTGCTCTGCTCCGAATGCTTCAATTGCCTAGCTGTTATTTCCTTGCTTTGGTCTTTTCTTGTGGGGAGAACATGTCATAAGCCTCTCGTGAGTCACCTGTTAATATCACTTCCTCTTCCCTTCTGAATAGGCCACCTCATTTCAATATGACCTCATCTCAACCTAGTTACATTGGATTAATTCTGTTCTCAAAGGATAGAACAGTCTCAAGTCCCAAATGGACATGAATTTGGGGCAGATACTCTACCCAAACCAGACCAGCACCCCAAAGGTGGCCACAACCTCTCTGATTTCTAGTGTTTTGGCTAAGTCAGGTTAGACAGATGTCTTGACTCCAAGATTTCCATGGGCATCTCACCCATACCACCACAATGGTCATTATTCCCAGCACCCGCTGGGCTTATGAAAAACTCACAGGAGTTATGGTCCACACCCACTTGGATCTATCTCCTCCTGCTCTTAATGTTCAGTCTTTTCACTTCCCTTGACCAGAGGAAGCATGGTCTCATTGGTTCCCCAGGCAACGTCTGTGAGTAGGGGACCTCAACTCTCAAATTGGGATATGAACAATTCACTTGATGTCCCTCTTATATCCCCTTGGCCCTCCTCATTTCCAAGCATGTTGGTCCAATTATGAGTCTGTTTCTATTTCAATTTCATGTTGTCTTTCTTGGCTCCTATAGCTTAGTATCATGTTTTGAAACCAAATATTATGATACCTTTAACTTTCTTCTCCCCCATCCCTTAAGGTTGCTCTGGCACACGTGTGTTAATGCCTGTACACCTCTCTCTCTCTCTCTCTCTCTCTCTCTCTCTCTCTCTCTCTCTCTCTTTCCTTCTCCCTCTCTCTCTCCCTCTGTGTGTATGTGTGTTTCCACACAAGAACTTTAGGGGCTTATTATTTTCTGCAGACACAAATTGTCACTGGTATTTATAGAAATTAGAAATTACTGATTTCTTTCTCAGCTCTTTTATCATCTGTGTACAGGAGGGCTACTGATTTTTTGAGTAAATCTTGTATCCTGCTACATTACTGAAAGTGTTTATGAGTTGTAGAAGTTCCTTGGTGGAATTTTTGACGTCGCTTATATAAACTATCATATCATCAGCAAATAGTGAGAGTTTGAATTCTTCTTTTCCAATTTGTATCCTCTTGATCTCCTTTTGGTGTCTTATTGCTCTAGCTAAGACATCAAGAACTATATTGATAGATATGGAGAGAGTAGACAATCTTGTCTTGTTCTTGATTTCAGTGGAATCGCTGGGAGTTCCTCTTCATTTAGTTTGATGTTGGCTGTTTGTTGGCTTGCTGTCTATTGCCTTTATTATGTTTAGGTAAGCTCCTTGTATCCCTGCTCTCTCAAAGGCCTTTATCATGAATGGATGTTGTATTTTGTTTAAAGCTTTTTTGGCATCTAATGAAATGATTATATGGTTATTTTTCAGTTTGTTTATATGATGGATTACATTGACAGATTTTTGTATGTTACCCCTGCATCTCTAGGATGGAGCCAACTTGGTCATGGTGGATGATGGTTCTGATATGTTCTTGGATTCAATTTACCAGTATTTTATTTAATATTTTTGCATCAATGCTCATGAGTGAGATTGGTCTGTAATTCTCTTTCTTGTTAATGTTTTTCTGTGGTTTGGGTATCTGGGTAATTGTGGCCTCATAAAAAGAGTTTGTCAATGTTCCTTCTGTTTCTATTCTGTGGAATAATTTGACAAGTATTGGTATTAATTCTTCTTTGTAAATTTTGTAGAATTCTGAGCTGAAACCATCTGATCCTGGGCTTTTTTTGGTTGGGAGACTTTTGATATCTATTTTATTTCTTCATCAGTTATAGGTCTGTTTAATTTGCTTATCTGGTCTTGATTTAATTTTGGTAAGTGATATTTATCCAGAAAGTTGTCCATTTCTTTTAAGTTTTCCAATTTTGTGGAGTACAGGTTTTCAAAATATGACCGATGATCCTCTGTATTTTCTCCATGTCTGTTATGTTCCTTTTTCATTTCTGATTTTGTTAATTTGGATATTCTCTCTCTGCCTTTTGTTTAGTTTGGATAATGGTTTGTCTATTTTTTTGATTTTCTCAAAGAAACAACTCTTTGTCTTATTGATTCTTTGTATTGTTTCCTTTGTTTCTATTCTTGTTGATTTCAGCTCTCAATTTTATTATTTCCTCCCATCTAGTTCTCTTGGGTGAGTTTGCTTTTTGTTTTGTTCTAAAGTTTTTAAATGTTCTGTTAATTCACTAGTGTGAAATTTTACCAGCTTCTTTATATAGGCATTTAGTGCTATGAACATTCCTCTTAACACTGCTTTTTTTTTTTTTTGTCCCATAAATTTTGCTGTTGACTTCTAGTTTTAAACAATGGTGATCTGATAAGATGCATGGAGTTATTCCTTTTTTTTAACTTGTTGAGGTTTGTTTTGTTACTGAGTATGTGGTCAGTTTTTGAAAAGGTTCCATGACTTGCTGAGAAGAAGGTATATTCTTTTTTTTTTGTTTGGATGGAATATTCTAAAGATGTCTCGTAAGTCCACTTGAGTCATGACATCTATTAGTTCACTTATTTCTCTGTTCACTTTTAGTCTAACTGACCTGTCCAGTGATGTGAGTGGAGTGTTAAAGTCTCCCATTATTAATGTTTAGGGTTTAATGTATGATTTAAGCTTTAGAAGTGTTTTTTTTTTCACATATGAGGGTGCCCTTGTATTTAGGGCATAGATGTTCAGTAATGAGATTTCCTTTTGATGAATTTTTCCTGTGACTAATATGAAATATCTTTTTTTGTCTCTTTTGATTGACTTTAGTTTGAAGTTTATTTTTTTAGATAATAGGATAGCTACACCCACTTGTTTCTTAGGCCCATTTGATCGGAATATTTTTCCCAACTCTTTACTCAGAAACAATGTCTGTCTTTGAGGTTGAGGTAAGTTTTTGTATGCAGAAAAGAATGGATTTTGTCTCAATAGCCACAAATAACATAAAATATCTCAAAGTAACTCTAACTAAACAAGTGGAAGACTTGTATGACAAGAATTTTAAATGTTTGAAGAAAGAAATTGAAGACGACACCAGAGAGTGGAAAGAAATCCCATGCTTTTGGGTAGGTAGACTTAACATAGTAAAAATAGTCTTACCAAAAGCCATCTACAGATTCAATGCAATGCCTATCAAAATCCCAACAAAATTATTCACAGACTTTGAAAGAATGGTACTCAACTTCATATGAAAAAGCAAAAAACCCAGAATAGCCAAAACAATCCTGTACAATAAAAAAGAAACTCCTGGAGGCATCAAAATCCCTGACTTCAAACTCTACTACATAGTTACAGTACTGAAATGGAACTGAATTGAGGACCTGAATATTAATCCACACACCTTTAAACACCTGATTTTTTTTTACAAAGAAGCAAAACATAGCAAATAGAAAAAAAGAAAGCATATTTAACAAATGGTGCTGGCATAACTAGATATCAACATATAAAAGAATGAAAATAGACCCATATCTATCACCATGCACAAAACTCAG
>NW_026070376.1:0-3796 GCF_014885135.2 Alexandromys fortis
CAGTTTTCTTTCCCCATCTTCTCAATCTTCCCCCCCCCCCCCCCCCCCCCAGCAGCTGGAAGTTCTTCCCCAGCTGATGGGCTGTACTGTGGGAGAGAGGGCTTGGCACACAGGTTTCCAGAGAAAGGACCTAGGTGCCCGATGACCCCTGACCCCTTCCAGGACGGTAACAAGCTGTTTTTCTCATCAAACATGGAGGTTCTCCAGTGTCCCCCTTTGATGTTGCTGCCTTCGCCCTTCCCTCTCTCTAGTCAGCCACTCCTTTCTCCTTGCTCCTTTTACACCAGTTTCCATAGTAACCATCTCCAGTCTATCCCTGACTGTGAAGAGAATCCTTCCTAGGGATGCTGTGCCTTCCAGGAGAAGCGATTTGGAAGCATTCTCCCCGTCTCCTTGTGTGGATTTTCTTTTGCCTGTCTTCCCCACCTTGCAGCTGCCCCTCTTTGGGCACTAGAAGCCTCCAGGATGGCTTCATCTTTCTGCCACGCTAGACTGTAGAGTAGGCGTGAAGGATGGCGCCAGTAGAGGGTACAATCTTATCTTTCAGGTCGCTTCACACAAGGACAGTCCCAGACAAGACAGGCTTTCCCAAGAGCCTTAGGGGAGGGTATCAAAGGTTCCTGAGATCCGGCTAGACTGGTTCACCAGTCACCGTCCACGGTGACCTTACTGGCAAACTTGCAATGTACACAGACAGCCCTGGCTGCCTTTATGCCAAACCCTGTCCCTTCTCCGCCCAATCTCAGCCTCTGCGAAGTTCCTGACCATACAGGGACTCCCGTGTCTATCTTTATTCTTTTGTTTCACCTTTAGAGAGGTTAGCCGTGCTATTTGGAGGACAGGGCAGTGATTACAAGTGTGTGTGTGTGTATGTATATATATATACATATATATATATACATACACACACACACTCACACACACACTTACACCAGTGTGTCCTACAAGTATAGAAGCACTCACCATCCGACAGGCTCAGCTAGTGACCTGGGGAGGTGGTAAAAAAGCCACCTGCAGAATTATTTGAAGATGCCCAGCCCCTTCCCCATCCTTCCTTGGACGTGAACACTATGCTTTTGACTACACATGCTTGATGGCCTGACCATAATCAACACATAGCAGAGAAGGGCCTCCCCCTTTCCAGAAGCAGCCTCATTTATTCACCCCCAGAGAAAGCTGGACTATATTTAGCATATGATGTCAGTGGGTTGTTTGGCATCTTGGAAATTGGCAGGAAGCCACCTCTCACATGATATATGAAATCACAGATAAATACTTCTTTTCACCCAAAGAAAAACAGCTTAATAAATGCAATCCTTTCCCACTTTCATCTTCGCTCCCTCCCTCCACCTCCTGCCCGCCCGCCCACCCGCCCGCCGGCCACATTTGGGATTTGTCTTTCCGAGACACACAGCTCAGCTGAGCCTGTGAAGTGGAAATGAGTCTCTCTGTCTTACAGATGAGAGTGAGGCTGCTGGATGCGCCCTCCCTCTCCTCCAGCCTGGAAGGCTGCCAGCGCATCCGTGAATCAGACATACACGCGCACAGAAAGGCAAATCTATACCACAGTGGCTTTATGGGGCCCGTATTTATGGCACAGCCCTTGCTCTGGGTGGCTGTTCTGCAGGCGGAGATGAGAAACAGACAGTGATTCAGGATTGCCATTAAAGAAGAAAACAGCCCGTGCACAGATTGTGTGTAATAAACCAAAGTGCAGAGAGAGAAGCTTGGGTCTGCCATACTGGATCAGCCTTGAGGCCCATCAAGTTCAAGCTCCTGATAAGTGTGGTGGCTTTAATACCTAGTATCTGGAATACAATTTTCTACTCCCCCTCTCTCTCTCTGTCTCTTCATTGTGCACTCAGTCCATTATATGGAGCTGTGGGGAGACCTGGGTGGGGTTTGCATGTGGAATTAAATTAATTCCTTCCCTCCTGTGGGGATCCATTTATATGCCTGGAACACAGTATTTAATTACCTTTAACTTAGCTTGTATTAAAAAAAAAATCAGCTTCACTATCGATCACAGATGGGCTCAGTCCCTCTCACAGTCAGAGGTAATGGTTCACTCAGTGACCTCCAACAGGTCCCAAGAAACGGGAGACATTGGCTCCCACGGGTGGCTTATTTAATTTATCCTCGGCTTCATCTAATTACCCCCTGTTCTGTCATTGGCAGGTTACAAAGAGAAGGGAAGGGCCATGTTCTCCCCTGAATTAGCTTAGACATCTTCAGGTTTCCCTCTAATATTATGCTGTGCCAAGGCTCTGCAGCCTGACATAGGTGGCACCAGCCGTAGCTCCCGAGGGGTCTGGAGAGTCCCTGAAGCATCACAGCCTTGATATAAGTGGCCTTGTTCCCATATCCATATAGCAGCCTGTGTATCCTGAATGAAGAAGAAAGAAGGAACAGGGAGGATAAACCCATATATGCTTTTTGTATGCTTGCCTCAGTGCTGTATTGGAGTGAGGGTGGGTGGATAGATAAATGTATAGAGGGGTGGGTGGATTATGCCCAGATGTCCATGATGGTTAACGGACCCATGAGATATATTGTAAAATGAATATTGCTTTCAGGTGAAAGTTGTTCTTCCTTTAAGTTTCTTAATTAGCACCCACTTGGGGCTCCATAATAGGAACTGCAGATGAGGGAGTGCGGATCCATGTGACCAAATGGCCAACTAGACCTCTCCCAGATCCTCAAACTCTATGATTCTGTAACCATGAATACACAGGTTATAGATGTAGGCCATGCACTACGGAATGCCTCCTTTACTGAGGCCATCACTTGGCCTTCACCAGACGGAACAAGCCCACTGATTTAAATGTTAATCTCATCCAAAAACACCTTCCAGAAACACCAGGTACAATGCGTGATGGTGTATCTGCACTATGACCCAGCCAAGTGAACATACAATCGTCCACAACTGGCTAAGTCACAGCTAACTTACTGATATGATGGTTAATAGCACAAACTTGACAGAACCTGGAATCATCTAGGGGCCAAGGAGTCATCCAGATTGAACTAGCTGAGGTGGGAAGATCCACCTCAGCTACGGAGGGAACTACCCCATGGGTTAGAGCCCCAGACTTCATGCCAGCTGAGCATGGGCATTTATCTCTTCCTGCTTCCTGACTGTGGACACAACATGACCAGCTGCCTCTCCGCTACTACAACTATGGCTTCCTGCCCTGATGCACTGTGTACCCTCAAACTGTAAGCCAGAACAAGCCCTTCTATCCTTAAGTGGCTTTTGTATCTTGTGATAGCAACTGAGAAGTAACTAGTACGAAGACCTTTTGAAAGAGATTCAAGTATCCCTTTGCAGAAACGGAAGGTTAATGAATTAATAGTCACAGAAACTCTCCTGCAATAGGACTTGAGAACTCCCTCCCTCCCTATACCTCCTCCCAGGTGCTTTAGCAACCTTGTCAAGTAGGGCCTCAGAGCTTGGAGAATATGCATGTCTCCCATTGTGTGGGTTCTCACAACAGCCAGTGAGACTGCATCAGGCTCCTTATCGCAAACAAATAAGCAGAAGGCTGGAGGGACTGGGCCTACGTCACATTTCCTGTGAGTGGAGGAGGCCAGACAGGACGACACTACAGAGTCTGAGAGCCAGGGGCCGCTAGTCCACGCGAGAAGCGTTGGTCAAGTCCACTTTATGGGTTTCATATGTCTGGATTGTTTCATTTTTCAAATGCTGCAGTAAGGACGCCATCGCCTCTTAACACGCAGGGAAACTGAGCATGCTCCCTATGTCACCTTGATGCTACCTGGAATTCCAGCCCCCCCC
>NW_026070377.1:0-3855 GCF_014885135.2 Alexandromys fortis
ATCTGATCCTGCCTCCAGGAATCTTAGAATAAGACTGCAATTGAGTGCTGTCTCTTCCCATTTTATAATCCTCTCCAGGGATAGAATCAAAGGCATGCACCACTGGGATTAAAGGTATGCACTGCCGGGCTTCTATGGCAACTAGTGTGGCTACTGGGATTAAAAGTGTGTGTTACCACTGCCTGGCTGGCTGTGAGGCTGACTGGTAGTGCAGTTTTCCTCTCTGAACTTCAGGCAAGCTTAATTTATTAAAATACCAATGAAATGTCACTACAGCCTCCATGAGCAGTTTTTCTGAGTGCAATGCCCTAGCCTACAGGCTGCACAGCTAGCAACAGAAAATGTCTTGGTTTCCAACTACTCCTAAAATCCAAAGTAACTGCCTGGGTACTGCTGAATTTCTTATGACAACGAAAGTACTGCTCTAGTGACCCACCTGCTGCTAGCTCCTATGGCTAAAGATGAGACAGCTATTTTGATGGTCATTTATGAGTTACCAATATATGTATTAAGAAATAAAAGACTACTAAATACTGACTGAATGGCTTCTTTGGTCCGTCAGAATTTACAAGGTATCTAGAGTCTACATTATCTAAAAAGCATTTAAAAGAAGACTGAAAAAAATGAAATTGTTTCAAGTTCCTACAGAGCTGGCCACACAAGCACTTGCCTAGCATGTAAGAAGACGTTAGATGAATCTACAGCAACACAAGCGGGGAAAGAGCAAAAATGCATCAAACATAAAAGACAGCCAGATTCATGCATGGGAAGAAGCCAAGGCTACCTTTAGGAGACATCTTTTCTGTTTTATGTTTTACCTGGAACACCAAATGTCCAGACAGTAGAGATGACTGGCCCAAGACTAGAACTATTCTACCACTTACCGATTCAAATGTACAAGTACCTCCTCTCCCAGGAAGGTAAATTCTAAGCTTGGTTTCTAAACAGAAATATTTGTATCCAAATATATTACTTAAATAAAAGCAATAATGGCTCTTAAACTAGTGATGCACATTCTAATGTGACATACCCATGCCTGATACATGCTCTCTGATACTCCTTCCTTAATATCCATCTCTTGATCTGCTTTACAGACTTTCCACACCAAATGTGGATATACAATTTTAAAAGATGAATATAATCTACTTCTAAGTGAGCACTAAGTGAGCAGACCTTACTGGGAAATATTGCATGAGATTCCTTTCTCTTTAAAAAAAAAAGAAAAAAGGAGGGGGGGGGGAACGGGGTGGGGGGAACAAGAGAGAATGCTCAGTGGCTAAGAGCATTTACTGTGCTTGAAAAGGACTGGGTTCAGTTTTCAGCACCCATATCAGGAGGATCACAACTTCCTGTAACGTTAGTTCCAGGGAATTCAACGTCCTGGGCCTCCTTAGTTATCTGTACACACACTGTACATATAAACTCATGCAAGCAAGTAGGCACGCACGGACACACAAAGAATAAATAGAAAATGTATAACAACAAATAATAAAAAAACAGCAATAAGGGGCTGAGGGACGGCCCAGTAAATAAGATGCCCACTATGTAAGCATGGGGACAGTGCATTTGGATCACTAGCAACTATACAAAAAAAAAAACAGGGCGTGTCCTGTCACCCCGGCACTGACACGCCACAGAGACTGGTGGATCCATTTGTCAGCAATGCTGACAAAACAAACTACAATTCTGAAACTACAGTGTTGTGCTCACTGGCCCACCAGTCTCAATGAAACGGCCAGCATCAGGTTCAAAGAGGACCTGTCTCAAAAACTAAGGTCAGAAATGACCTAAGAAGATAGCCAAAGTCAACCTAAAGCCTCCCTATACTCTCTCACAGGTAAGCACACCTCCACACACACAGTACCAAAAAAGATAACACTTCCTGCCTTTCCACCAACAAGCCAAGATAAGCACTGGCAAAGCCCTCTGCAGAGCCACAAGCAATGATTTACTCCTACCATACCCACGGGTGCTAGTCCCTGCAGACACCCTGCCATGGCAGTGGGCTTTTCCCAGACCTCCTATTTTCAAGATTTTAATTAACCACACAGAACAAATAGACAATATTTTAAAGTATTCACCTACCAGGTCAAGATTTAACATCAAGTCAGATTTTGACCAACATGCGAACAAAAACCAGTGTTGTCATGCTGACAGGGAGGCTTTTGCGTGGCCAAGAAACCAGGCTGTCAGTTCACATTGTAATGGATAAACTTAAACAATCTAAAGGGCTTCTCCAACACTGTCACTTCTCAAACACTGTCAACTCTGGGCAGAATTCTATTACAAATATATCGAGGACTGAGATTTTCAAGCTGTATATTAAGTTTTGCTTTTACATTTTTAATAAAGAAACAAAATCATCTTACTTGTCTTTATTTTTTTTAAACAAAAAAAGTAACTCAAACTAGGATGTATGCAGCCCAAGGGAATATGAAAAACATGAGCAAATCAAAGTCTAAAAACAATGTTCACAAAACAAACTAAAATTCTGAAACTATAACCTTATGTGCTGTACATGCTTATGCTCTGGAGCCAAGTACAGTCTAAGGGGAGAGACTTATCTGATGTATCTGAGAAAGAAAACAGATCAACCTTACTTGATGACTTCCTCCTCTTTGTATGCAGAAACCACACAGGAAATGGCTGGACAAGGTTAAGAGCAAAGGTGTGCTACCCAACATAAAGGGGCGTGTACATCAGCCACAAAAAAAAAAAAAAGAGTATTGCAGATATTTGCTTCTTAAGAGTGACATCTACCCATGCTACCCATAGAACAGCTGTAAAGTTCTGCAAGACAGGAGCTCCTAGAAACACAACCTGGGAGGTGGCAGACTGGTACAGGCCTGGAATTGCAGCATTCAGGAGGTATAGGCAGGAAGTGCAAGGGCAGTCTGGGCCACATGAACACCCATCTCAAAAAAAGAAAAACCATTTTTTTCCCAAAAGAAACCCTGTGTGCACTGCCTTGAGGTGACTCTCTGTAATGACAGGGAGCATCCTTCAGAAAACACACCAGGGCCTTTTCTACTGCAGTAAAATGGCTAAGACTGAGCAAGACAGTCAGCAAAGTGTTCAACCTAAGCGTAAAGGAGGTCAACAGTTTCTTAAAATATCTAAACATCCAATGCAATTTTACAACCATACTTTCCTGTAGGAAAGTACAGTATATGCATCATCTACCTTGATCTGTCATTGCATGCTGAGAAGATACTAAATAAAGTAGCAAAGACCTAGGTGCTTTGATAAGGATACAAATCAATTTTATGATCTTGTTCCAAGAATTTCACTCTTTAGCATCTTATCAGTAATCTGATAAGATTACTATGCAGATCCTAAAAATTTAAGTTAATGGCAAGCCTTGTGAATACATTTCTCAAACACTACTCTCAAAAGCTTCACGCACCTGAGTAACTTCTGCCAAGGAATTTAAACTTTGAAGCCACGAATAGTGAACAGGAAAAGTACTGTGACAGAGTAAAAGTTACACAGGCTTTCCTAATATCAAAACAGCACAATTCCAATGGGTTCTCCAGCTGCTATTCTGATTCCCAAGGGAACATTCTCTGCCCTGCAGGACAAGTGTTTGTGTGAGACGCACAGATTGGAGACTCGTGACACCTCATTTATCCTCGGTTACACTAAGACAAGACGGTGGGAACCTAATTTGATAGCATACTCCACACTGACAATTAACTTCTCGGGGAACATTAAAACAATTAGGTAAGGATGCACCCCATCACATCTGTCTGCTGTCTCCATCTACACATGACGGCAATTAAGCCATCACCCTACACTCTACTTCTGCAGCAGTGCAAATCAGCCATTCACATTTTCTGATACCCACTTCAAATA
>NW_026070378.1:0-3812 GCF_014885135.2 Alexandromys fortis
GCACAGCCTGCTTGTGGGAATCTGCTCTTGTGGGAGAAGACATTTTTAACTTGTCTATCTCCACAGTCAAGGGGATGTAGTGTGACATCATTTCTTTTATGGATCTAAGAGGCGTTTTTAAGTTTCTCAGTAGCCTTTTTCTTTATAGGATGGGCTACTGATTCCAGTTTCTCTCATCTCATTCCGAAGCTGTGTTTTCTTCTGGTTACTCAGGCTTTCACAGAGTAAAAGATGTTATTTTTGGATATTTTCTTCTTTTGGATTGTGGATTTGGTCTCATACCTAAGTATTCTCTTTCTTTAAATCCTGAATTTTTTTTCATTTTTTTCTATTAACCTGAAATTTATCAGTAAATCTGTTTATACTTAATCACTTAAGTCCATGATTGCTTTTAGTTCTTTAATAAGGTGTTGGGTTAGGGTTGAGAAGGCCAGTGCTTTCTCATTTAACCCTGTCAGAAGTCTATTAAGCATAGTCGAGTCTATTTTTAGGTGTTGTATTCTGTTCCATTATTGTCTGCCCCTGACACCAATACCATGCAGTTTTTGCTTCCGTCTTATATAGTTTATGCGAGCAGGCTTCCGTGTGTGTGTGTGTGTGTGTGTGTGTGTGTGTGTGTGTGTGTGTGTGTGTGCGCGCGTATGTGTTTAAGCAGGTTTGGCTGTATTTTCTACAGTATTGTTTCATTTTCTCCTTGCTCTCTGATAAAGGAAGAGTTGTATTTTTTGTGAGGTTTCTGTTTTTTCCCCCTGTTTTCTTTGTGTTATCTGGATGGATGGACTCTGTTCTGTCCTAATACTCACTGATAGTGGCTTCTATCATCTCCAGTATACTGTAGATCAGAGTGAGGACATTTTAAATTTGCGTTTCTTCCTTTTATAATTTCTATCTGATTATTCTTACAGCTTGTCTAACTTGGTTAAGTCTTGTATTTTTACAGTTGTTTCAAGAGAGTTAATATTTTGTTGCTAAGTGTTTTTACTGTAGCTGCTTTAAAATGCTTAACTTGTTATGCTGGTCCCAATAGTATTACTTATCTTTTCCCATTAAAATTGTGGATTTTTTGATTGAACCCTGTATAGTTTATGTGTTATGTTAGAGTTGGGAACCACTTTAATCTCTTATTTTCATAAGTAGTTACCTTGTTTAATTTTTTAGCATGCAGATCTTAGTCTGCTTTTATGGGACACTATTCCAGTGATGGTTTAATTTTTTTACACTGTTATTTCTCTTTCCTTGGTTTATTTGGTAACTCGTGGGTTCCTGGTGGTTCCTAATTGTGCTACCTGAGAAGGTAGAATTTTCTTTCTTAGGTCAAGTCATGGATGCCTGTTGTAGGGGAAGGGTGTGCTGGCATTTTCTTACCGCATTCTGCTTGCCTGGTGTCTTCAGGATGGGGGAGACATGTGGGTTCTTGGATTGTACTTTGTACAAAAGCTAGGTCCTTCCTTCCTGTCCTGCCTGCCTGTTCTGGTTTCTCTGAATGAGAAAGGAGTCCCTCAGGCCTGAGAGTACGAAAGTTCCTGTGTGTCAGTCAAACACATTAAAGATGCCCTCAGAGGCCCCAGATGTGCTGGTGTCACAGCAAGGAAAGATCACATAGTCATTCCCCTATTTTAATTTGACCCAGGAGTGAACCCAGATTTGAATTCTCTAGTCCTCTCCCAGTGTCTTTCATCTGTCTGTAGTTTGTATTTGACGTTTGTATAGGATCCGTTCCTAAGGAAGAGCTTTGTTCTGTCTTTATTAAACAGCACAGGAAGCATCACATGGGAAAGGAATGTGGGTACTGTACAGAAATTCTTAACAGTTTTGCAAGCAATTAAGTTACTGACCCCAACTGAGTCAGATAACAAGCGTTATTGTAAGCACACGGTTACCAAGCAATATCCATAGGCTGCTTCCAACATTTATGGTGGATATTTGTTGTATAAGTTTGGTTTCCAGCTGTGGTAGCAAATGATTGCCTTAATCAGTCTTCCTCAGGACCCAGCGGTACTACTCCTGGGCATATACCCAAAAGATGCACACTCATACCAAGGACATTTGCTCACTTGTGTTCATAGCAGGATTGTTTGTAATAGTCAAAACCTGGAAACAACCCAGGTGCCCCTTGACTGAAGAATGGGTAAAGAAAATGTGGTACATTTACACAATAGTAGAAAACAATGCCATCTTGAAATTCACATGCAGATGGATGGAACTAGAAGAAACCTTCCTGAGTTAGGTAACTCAGACCCAGATAGACACACATGGTATGTATTAGACGTAAAACAAAGGATAAGCTGCCTGTGGTCCACAAGAGAGACGTTGGATCCCCCTGGGAAGGGGAATTAGACAGGGTCTCCTGAGAAAATTGGGAGTGAGGGAGAGAAGGGTAAGGAGGGGGGAACGTGAGGGAGCAGAATGGCTGAGATGGAGATTTCTTGACTGAGGGAGCCACTATGGGGCTAACAAGAAACCTGGCACTAGGGAAATCCTCAGGAATCCACAAGGATGACATCAGCTAAGACCCTAAGCAATAGTGGAGAGGGTACCTGAACTGGCCTTAAATGTCATCATAGAACCCTTCATCCTGTCACTGACGGAAGCAGATGCAGAGAGCCACAGCTAAGCTCTGGCCTGAGCTGGAGACCAATACAAGAGAGGGAGGAGTGATAATATGAGCAAAGGGGTCATGACCGTAATGGGGTTTCCCACAGAAACAGCTGATCTGAGCTAGGGAGAGCTCACTGACTCTGGACTGGTAGCAGGGGAACCTGTATAGGACCAAATGAGGCCCACTATGTGGGATACAGTTGTGAGGCTTGGGCAGACTTTGGGGCCACTGGCAGTGGGACCAGGATTTATCCTTAGTGATTGATCTGGCATCTAGAAGCACACTCTCTTTGTAGGGATACCTTGCTCAGCATAGATATGGTGGGAGGAGGGCCTTAGTCTTGCTCCAAGTGAAATGTTAGACTTCCCTGTCTCCCCCTAGGAAGTCTTACCCTTTCTGAGGAGTGATGGATGGGGGTAGAATGGGAGGAAAGGGTGGGGTGAGAGCAGGGGAGGGACTGGGAACTGGGATAGGTATGTAAAATGAGAAAAGATTGTTTCTTAAAAATAAATTTAATAACAATTTTTTAAAACAAAAAAAACCCCATACACATATATACACACATTCATTGATCTCGGTCAGGTGCATGGAAGAATACATAATTTAAGATTACAGGTACACATTAGTTTAGGTTGTAAAAGTAGATTACACAGGAAGCTAGTGAGGGTATATATTCTCACACAGCAGGTTAAACAGGTTGAGCACACAGTAGGACTTCAGGCTAAGTCTATGTGATCTTAGTGAATATTATAACCTTGGCTGTGAGCCCAGCAAAAGTTCCAGTGTCAGAATGTAAGAGAAGTTTTCATAAGCATGTACTATCACATTCCTGAATGGATTGCTAGCTATGACAGGGTCTCTCTAGCTGATTCCTTCTGCTTGACTTGACCATTCCTGGTAGAGAAGGTGAACCATGGGCTGGTTTGCACTCTACTTAATCACTGCCCACTGGTGACTATTTTAGGGTACTGTAGTTTGGTGTTAATGCAAACACTAGTCATATATGTGTGTGTATGTGATTTGTCATTAATAGGGTAGTTATATGTAGTTTATTGGTCTGTTAGTTAATTCCTTAAGCATTTGCTATGTCATACAGTCCAACAATTAGACAGTTAATTTATTATGGACTTGACTTATTTTAAAAATATTTTTATTTCATTTTTTCCTAAAAAGAGGTGTGTGTGTGTGTGTGTGTGTGTGTGTGTGTGTGTGT
>NW_026070379.1:0-1067 GCF_014885135.2 Alexandromys fortis
ACTTTCACTGTGTTCAATTTCTGATGGCAGTATATGGACAGGAGTTGGGAGTTGGGCATCCACTGAGACATGATTGATCAAAGGGATTTCAATTCTTAAACTGACTCTTTCCCTGAAGAGATCAACTGTCAACAGCTCCTCAGAAGCCCCGCCCCCAGAAGGGGCGTTCATTGGGGGCACAGCTGTCTACTCAAGGTCCAAGGGCAGCTCAAGCGCGGGTGGGCGGGGCTGTATGCAGGGGAAGTCAAGGAGGCACCTGTTAAGCTTCTGGGCTCCTTCAACACTGCTGAGCCTCGACCTCTCCCCAGCCGCCGCCGCCAAGGAGCCGCCGCCTATCATCGGTCACCGCCAAGGCGCGGAGCTGCTCAGACTTGGCCGTGGGGGAGCCCGGGGAGCCCAATTGTGAGGGTTAAACTTAGTTGAGGGAAGTCTGGGCGTCGGGAGCGGTCGCGCGCAATGGCCTCTCTGTCTTGGTTGCCTGCAGCCACGCGCGAGATACAGGACCCCGGGTCAGGCAAGAGCAACGCGAGTGGTGAACCCTTCTCCCTAGCATCCATGGCCAGGAGTGGGTGGCCCGGCCACCTATCCCAGCCTCCATGGATCCGCGTTCTCCTGCTACCAGCTTCAGTGGCTCCTGTGGGACTTTCCTCTGAAGGACAGGTGCTCGGCGTGGACATTGCAGGAAAGAGCTCCCTGGTACAGTGGATCAGTCAGGTAAGCACTGCGTGCCCTGGCAGTCTTAGGGCATTTTCCCGCGCTTTCTCTGGGGCAGGAGGTGTGACCAAGGCTCAGAAAACTGCATTCAGATCCTCAGCTGGGGCCCTACTGCAGAGGCTAACACTTTCAGACCCAGGACGTTGCTGCTTTTGGTAAATAGGACTCTCAGGATGCATGAAACAATTGCTGTAGAAAAACCCTGTTTTCTTCTAGTTGGGAGGTTGGAATGGTTACACTGTGATTGAATTCTGCATTGGGCAATGGGGTGCTTTTTTTCAACCTCTTCAGAGCTGCATCTTGGGACATTTGTATGATATGGATGGTAAGTGAAAGAAATGGGAAGGTGTGAG
>NW_026070379.1:5972-7801 GCF_014885135.2 Alexandromys fortis
GCATAAACTGGACACAGAGAACCCGCAGAGAGAGGACTGCTGAACTTGCCTAAAGGTGAGATGATCTTTCGGGGTTCCTGATTCATGAAAGAGTCTGCAAGACATTCTTCAGGACAAGCAGATAGTGACTGCTTTTGAAATTTCCTGCTTTGTGGAAATGTCTGCTGGAAACTATGGGCCTGTAGGCCGAAGATGGATGCCCCAACGGTACAGAGGAACTTTGGGTGACTGTCCAGGCAGCTAGATGTCTCTGTCATTTCTAGAGTTTGAAAGTTGCTTTTTTTCTTGTTTGCTTAGTAATATTGTATCTTTCTTGAGTCTTTGATGGAGTTAAGAATAGCTAGTTATAGTTATAGTTTTCCTTAGTTATGATATAGATTATTGTAATTTTTACTTGATAACTGTTTTGTTATATGTAATTTTGCTATGTTAAGTTAAAGCCTTTTTTTTTGTTTAAACAGAAAAAGGGGAAGTGATGTGGGAGTGTCATATATCAATCTGTTGATTTCATTGGTTAAGTTATAATAAACCAACTGCTTGGCCTCAGCTTAGAACATAGATGGGAGGAGTAAACAGAATAGAATTCTGGGCGGAAGAGGAAGTGAGGTCAGTCTCTGCTCTGCTCCCGGAGAGACTCGACAGCGCTGCGCTGGAACAGAGACACCATGATGGACGGAGGCTAGGATCTTCCCGGTAAGCACACCTTGGGTGCTTACACACATCATTAGAAATGGGCTAGTCCAGGTGCGAGAATTAGCCTGTAAGGGCTAGAGTTCATGGGCCAAACAGTTCTTAAATGAATACAGTTTGTGTGTTGTTATTTCGGGCATAAGCTAGCCAAGCGGCCTTGGTGTTGGGGACGCAGCCCCGCCGCTCCTATTTCAACAGGAAAGCTGGCCTGTTTTCATTTTCTGTTTGGGTCTTCTCATATTATCTCTTTGAATATTTATCAGGGAGTATTTTTAAACTAACTTTTGGTTCAGAATGCTTGTTAGATGCAAATCACAGTGGATGTAGCAGCTGACTTCGGAGTTGGGGCCTGATGTCAGGTGAAACAGTGGTAAATAATGAACAGTGTCTGGATATTTAAAGCAGACTATGGAGGAGATCAGTGTAGCTGCTGTTCTTTGCTGTCATTTTTATACTTATCATTTAAAATTATTTCACTCATTTTTCTTCTGGGATAGGTGCCCTTTATTTTATCTAATTTCATCATTTCATTCTCAACCCCTCCCTCCTGTGGGTAGAGACCAACAAAGAATCCTGAAAATGAAATTATTAACCAATATTTAAAATAAGGAAAAATTACATAGTAGGTCTTAATGTGATACTGAGTTGATTATTATGACTCAGAGGTCAGGCTTCTCCATATCATTGATGCTGTCATATGAAAATTTCAACTTCATTTTAAAACCAAATCAAGTTTGTTGAGGTATTACAGAATGCAATAAATACACCCATTTTAAGAACATAAGGTTTAGTAAATCATGATAATGATACTTACCTGTAACTCAACAGGGTCAAAACAACAGAAATACATATACATATAACAAAATTGACCTTAAATTTAAATCACTAGAGCAAAATCCATATCAATGCAAATTATTCATATCTATATCAAATCCCCCTTTAAATGTAAAAGAACATTTATAAACAATATTTGGGAATATGGGCGCAGTTATTTCTCTCCAAACTGCTTCCTGCTGTATGGGGACACTGTTAACAAGATATTTCAGGAGTTCCGGTCCAGGCACCAGGAGAGACATCACTGGGGTGAGTGAGTTTCTGACCGAGGCAGCAGCCCGGGACAGGGAACTCAGACACCCCTC
>NW_026070380.1:0-3849 GCF_014885135.2 Alexandromys fortis
ACCCACCCACCCACCTGCAGAGAGAAAGCTCTGCAGCGCGGGCATCTATCCTATCAGTACAGAAGCTGTGAAATCCCCTCCACGAAGCTAGAGCTACAGAGACGGGGCGAAGCTTAGTCAGGGTCATGTGGCCCACCCCATGACCAGGAGAGTCCCAAGAGTAAGAGTGGTGGATCTCCAAAGACTAGAACTTTCCCCGAGGGAACAGGTCCCTAGCGGGAGGAGACCCATATCCATGCATTTGTCTACAACTAGCGCTGCAGACAGTGGAAGGGGCAGTGGGGGAAGGAGAGAAAGGTAATTCTGGGCTGTGGGCGTGTGAATCTGGCTCAGCAGGAGATAAGCAGTTAATCCAAAGAGTAACAAGGGCAGGCAGTTCTGAAGAGCTGCCTGAAGCACAGGCCTCCACGCGAGGATCTCGGATTTCGAGGATCCTGATCCCTCTGGGTACCTGGATGTGGGGTGGTCACAGGAGTATTGGGTGCAAAGCTGTTGTTTGTGGGTTTAGCCTTGTCTGATCCTCAAGAGGAAATGCAGGGGAAAGTGCGCAACAAAAGCACGTGGGTGCTGGAGTTGCGACCTAGAGGTCAGCGCCATCTTGCGGCCACTGGAGGAACCACAGCGATGTCCTCGGCGGTGTGGAGGTCAATCACCAAGAGAGGAACTGAAAACAGGGCCTTTTTACGTGGCTCTGCTGTAAAGGGAGTTTGCCACCAAACAAACGGGATGACCTGAGTTCGATTCCCAGAATCCACTTGCTGGAAAAAAAGAGATAATTGCAAGAAAAGAGGGACCTCATACAAAAACCTGTACATGGTTCCTCACAGCAGCCAAAAGTGGAAACGCTGAATTTCAATATCCATCAACCAACAGATGAACCAAAATGTGGCCGCACGATGGAACTGTCCATCCCCAAGAGGGAAGGAGGCTGCGGTCGGGGAAAACTGAGCAGAACTCTGGAGCCTCCTCACTAGTGTGCAGATTTGCTTTGGGTTTTAAAAAAAATACGTTATATATTTAGTGTGAGTGTGTGTGTGCGTGTGTTCACGCGTGTGTGTGCACACGTACATGCCATAGTACATGTGTACAGGTCACACCAGGGATTCTCTCATCACGTAGAACCTAGGGATTGAACTCAGGTCATCAGGCTTGGCAGCAAGGGGCTTTACCCACTAAGTTATCTGCTGGCCTTCTTATTATTATTCTTATTCTTTTTTTTAACGATTTTTTTAATTTAATTTATTTATTTCTTATGTATGCAACATTCTGCCTCCATGTATGCCCGCATGCTAGAAGAGGGCGCCAGATCTCATTACAGATGGTTGTGAGCCACCATGTGGTTGCTGGGAATTGAACTCAGGACCTTTGGAAGAGCAGGCAATGCTCTTAACCACTGAGCCATCTCTCCAGCCCTTCTTTTGGTTTTTGAGACAGGATTGATCTACGTAGCCTGCTGTCCTGGAACTCACTCTGTAGACCAGGCTGGGCTTGAATTCACAGAGATCCGCCTGCCTGTGCCTCCCGAGTGCTGTGATTAAAGGCGTGCTCTGAAAGACCCCCTGTGCGGGGAGACTCTCACTCAAGTCTCGGGATAACACGACCCCCCCCCCCAGTAACTCACGAGAGACCATCCTTGCCCGCAATCACACGAGGCTTTAATTGGTGAGACTCGACGGGACCAGTGCACTGGGGCCGAGACTCACGACCCATGCAGGGGAGGAGTGCGACCCCAAGTGACCTGGAGAAGGGGTTTTTAGAGGAAGAAACCACAGCCCAATAATAGGGGCAGGGAGGGTGTCACAGAAAGTCACGAGGGTCAACTCCCTGCCTCTCAAGATCACTCAAGGTCATAATCAGCTAGTTCCTAAAATCACTATGGGGAAACTTCCTGTTTCTCAAGATTACAATCTAACTTCATCTTCAGCTAGTTCCTGAAACAGGGTCACTGAACAGGCTAATCCTAGATTTTTGATTCTTCTCTTCCTGCTTGGATTTTTGCCTGGCTTCATTTTTAATATTTTGCCCCATCTGGGCTGCCGCTCCCCACCCTCCCTTGTTTTTTTTTTTTTTTTTTTTTTTTTTTTTTTGCTGCCTTTCTCTACTTTTCCTCTTCCCTTTTAGTTTATCCTGGTGTGTTGCAAGCATCATACCCGTTCTCCCCAGTATTGTGTTTGAGTTTTGACCTAGTTTGGTCTCTTCCGTGACCACAGTGCACACGTCAAATGTGGGCAGTCTGATTCCCAGGGACAGGACACTAGTGGGTGCGGGCAGCAACACTGGAGACGTCTGTTGGAGCAGTCTTATCCTGCTCCCCCTCTGTCTCCTCACAGCCTGTGAGTTTGAGGGGCCCACCTAGCCACTCCCCACTCTTGGGGCTCAGCTCCCTGTCCTGGCCGAGCCTACTGCACGAGGGCAGCATGGACACTTGATCAGGCTGGACCCACAGAAGCTCCTGACGCTGCGGACACTGACCAGGGTGAGGCAGAGGGTGTGGCCTGGCAAACAGAAACCACAGACTAACCTAGAGCCATCATGCAGATGAGCTGGCAAAGAAGACGCTATGGGGTTGTGTCCGGGGGGACAATCCAGCAGTCTCTGGGGGCCACACTTCCCCTAGCACACCACCTCTCCATTCCTTTCCTCAGCTCTTGTCAGAGCAGTGGTGA
The DNA here is from genome assembly GCF_014885135.2 of Alexandromys fortis. Lineage (NCBI taxonomy): Eukaryota > Metazoa > Chordata > Mammalia > Rodentia > Cricetidae > Alexandromys > Alexandromys fortis. The sequence continues at coordinate 2,667 of NW_026070380.1, forward strand.
CACCAGAGCAGGTGGCCTGATATGTGCAGCGTCAGTGCTGGAGCGGGAGGAGGGCTGGGGGCTAGGGCAGGCCAGCTGTGCTTGCCACGGGGATGTTAGAGAGTTAGGACAGCCCCACTCCCCAGACAGCAGGAGACAGTCCTGTCATAGCTATGAGCTATGCTAGAATCTGGTCTCAGGGCCTTTGTCTCTCCCTCTGTCTGTCTGTCTGTCGTCTCTGTCTGCCTCACCCCTGCCTCTCTCTCAGAATATAAAACAATGTCTTCACTCTCCTTTCATGCAAACACCATTGCACAGCCCCTCACTGCCTTGTCAGGTCTCTCTGTGAGTCCTCAAGTGTCTTCTTCAAGGTTCAGATCGGTGGCCTCTGACCTCCTTTGGGCCTCCGTGAGCGGCTCCTCTGCCTGTTCACCCGGAAGGGGAGACACACAGTGTTTGGCTCTCTAACTGGTTGATTTCACTGAGTGTTATTTCATCTCTTTCCTCCACCAACAACTGCAGTGAGCTCTCGCTTTCTATTTTATTTTTGTATCCTCTGGGAGTTTTGGGAACCAAATAAATAAATAAATAAATATTTAAAAAACAAACAAACAAGGGGGGCTGGAGAGATGACTCAGAGGTTAAAAAGCATTGCCTGTTCTTCCAAAGGTCCTGAGTTCTCACAAAGGTCTCACCGTTTTGGGGGTAATTTTATTCAGAAAATTCTTAAACAAAATATTAAAATGTCACATACAAAAAGTGGTCTTAATTCTCTGTGGGGCAGGCAGTATTTACTATAAGTGCTGCACGATGGGAGAAGCACAAACATAACCCATTCTTAAAACAAATTAAAAAAAAAACTAATCCAAAGTAGAATATCGGATCCCCCCCCCCCCCACACACACACCATCTCCTGGAATAAAACGTAGTTCTGGGCTCTCCCGCCCAGATTTGGTTTTTATCCTGATGGCTTACAAAGGGTTTCCCAATGATCTGCATCACATCATCAGAGTCTGAACAGAGTCCACTGGCTTTCAGGAGAGGATCCTATCTACTCCTTCCTCCGCCTCTTGCCTTCGTGCTCATGCTCCTTAGGGCGACTGCTATCTGAAGGTCTTTTAGAACCACCATGCTGTTTGGCTTCTTCCAAAAATTTGTCCAAACCAAAAGGATCTTCCTCAAACTGAACTGGTCCCTCTAGGTT
>NW_026070381.1:0-3851 GCF_014885135.2 Alexandromys fortis
CCATTTCTAATAATTGTTTGTAGCACCCCAAGGTGTGCTTACCGGGAAGATTCTAGCCTACGTCCATCCTGGGTCGGAGCTGCCTGGGAGAGGAGAGCCTGGCATCTCTGCTCCAGAGAGCAGAGTTGTCGGGTCTGAGCTGACTTCCTCTTCCTCCCAGCATTCCATTCTGTTTACTCCTCCCATCTTCCTCCTGTTTACTCCTCCCACCTATGTTTTAACCTATCAGGGCAAGCAGTTTCTTTATTTAATTAACCAATGAAATCAACAGATTGATATATGACACTCCCACATCACATCTGGAGGTCACAATCTTGCCAAATGGGCTTTTTCTTTTCCATTATAACAAGACTCTCTGTCTCTGTCTCCCTGTTTCTCTCTCTCTCTCTCCCTCCCTCCCTCCCTCTTCTTTTCCTTCTTCCCCTCTCTCTCCCTCTCCCTTGTTTTGAAACAGGGTCTTATTCCACAGCCCAGCCTTGGCTAAAACTTACCATGTAGCCCAGGCTAGCCTTCAACTCATGATCCTTCATCCTCAGCCTTCCCAGTGTGGGGCTTATTTGTCCCGGCTCTCCTGTCTATTACTTTAAACATCCTTATTTCTCTAAACTCCTCTTACAAATAGATTTATGTCAAAACATTCATGAGTTCTTTGTGAAATGCTTTATCTTTCAAGTTATATATTTACATATTTTACGAGACCTTTTGGAACTACAATCATTAGTTCAAATGAAGGCTTCTAAAGATGGCGATTTTCATGGAGGCTCATGCTCGGATATTTTAGCAAATGGCTGGATCATTTAACACTCTATAAATCAAATCATGCCCAATCCATCTGTATTTAGGCTAGTCATGGGTAGGTGATTAATGAATATTTTTCATGCTAATGCCTCACAGACCAAGGCTGCATCCATAACCACATAATCATCACAATGGAAACAGTGACTCAGCTCTGATGTCTGATAGGAGGGTCCTATGAATAGTGTAGACAATGCCGTGCAAAGGCTGTAGCCAGCAGCCCGGCTTCACAAATCTTTCCAGAAGTCCTAAAGCGTGCTGGCATGTCCTCACTTAGCCTTGTCACTTCTGCTTAAATTTTTTCATGCAAAATACTCACAATCATGGGACATTAAGGTGCATTTGATCTCGAGCAGCCTCCCCCAGTGAAGTGAATCAGAATCATGGGATTCCCCTGGGGTTGGGATTCCTGGTGGGGTTATTTTTACACAGCGTTCCTCTGGAGAAAGAGGCACCCACTCTCTAGAGGCCTGTGCCCCTTCTGCACTTAATCAGGACAGCCCACTGGAAGATCTTGCTGTGCAAAGTGATTTCTGTTTGGTCAAGTTTTTGTGGTTTTGGTTTTTGTTGTCTTGTTTGAAAGAGTAATGGAATGTCCTTTTCATGGAGTCCTGGCTCATAGAGGATCTCTAAGACATCTCAGGCAGTTAGGATCCCATCTGGGGTGTGTGTGTGTGTGTTTGCACGTGCGTGTGCGTGTGCGTGCATGCACACACACACATGTTTGCGGGTATGTGTAAGGCCAGAGGTTTATATCACACTGTCTTCCTCAATCATTTCTCTGCCTTCTCTTGAGGCAAGGTCTCTCACTGACTCGGGAGTTTGTTGTTTCAGATAGATTAAGTGGCCAGTGGCCAATAACCCGGTTTATCCCATTGTCTCTGCGCCCTAGCACTGGAGTTACAGGCTACGACCACCACATCTAGCTTTCAAATTACCGCTAGCAACGTCAACTCAGGTCTTCATGCTTGCCTAGCAAGTACTTTACCCATTGGGCCATCTTCCTAGCCCTGCCTTTACAAAACATGATGAAATCCCTGACATGGAGGACCGTAATTTGGCTTACAGTTCCACGTGGATTCCGGGGCTGGGAAGATGTGGCTGTAGAACTCCCAAGACTGACTGACTGTGTTGGGGCAGTCAGGAAACAAAGTGATCAGGAAGTGGAGCTAGACATAGAACCTCAAGTTCTTCTCCCAGGGCTCCACCTCTTCCAGCAGAGCTCCACCTACTTAGTGGTACACAGCCTTCCCAAACGGCACCACCAGCTGAAGACACCAACTTAAGCACACGAGCCCATGGGAGACTTCATCTAAAAACAAACCCTCCCTGGCCTGCTGTGCTTTGGCTCTTCTTTCTCTTTGTTTTATACACTTGTGGAGATGTAACTTCATACATACATAACTATAAGGTCAGTCTTCACCTCACCCTCCTTCTCCATCTTGGTATACTCCTCCTAACCCCTCCTTCCCAGGAAACCTTGTGGAACCTCCGGTGTCTTCCATGGTTCCAGATTCAATGGTCACTTGCCTGTCTTTGTCTTCTTTGACCATTAGTAGTGCTGTATAGCGTGGTCACTTGCCTGTCTTCGTCCATTAGTAGTATTTCTTTGACCATTAGTAGGGCTTTGTAGCGCTCTGTGCTTTTTCCATCTTGTCCTCTTTTCCTCTCCAGTCACGAATTCTGCATTCCTCACTTTCTAGCTGTCACCACAACTGACCTCTTCTGCACTGTTTGCATGCCCCGGGCTGTGTCCTATACCCCGTCTCTGCCCTGGCTACTGCCCCCTCCTTGGCAACTCATCTGTTGCTGTGGCTTCAAATACCAATTTTATGTCAATGACTCCCTGGTGTGTATTTTTGTCTTGGTCATGTGTCTTCAAATGCAGGATTTTATATACAACATGAGTGTCTAGTTAACATTTCAAGCTTAACATGTCCTGAGTAATATTCTTGATTTTCCATCTCAAGTTTGTTCATGGCCTCCTATTACTTTGATTATAATCTGTAGTCAAATATTTTTGTCTTGAGACCTCTCCTGACCTCTTTAAAGACATGTGTAAGCCCCCTATGCTTATGGTTCCCTCTGATGTCCTTTCCCCGTTCAGGCTGGTTCTGGTGCCTTCACCAGAGACCTTTCTCTAACAGACACTTTCTTTGGAGCTAAAATCTGGGCACCAGGACAATAGCAAACCAAGGAGAGGAGGTCCCTGAGCTCTGGGACTTACTATATGCCCCCCCCCCTAACCTACCTCAAATAACCCATGCCACTTCATCATGTTTCCTTTCATTCAAGGTATCCCCTCTTCTGTCACTTTTCTTGACATTTTCAACCTACTTCTCAAGTTGTATTTTCTGGATAACCTTTCCCAGTCCAGTATGCATTAAGAAGGTTTCATGACACAACATTATAATGTAATGTGTTGATTTCCTAGCTTTGTTTTCGTCCTTGTTTTGGTTTTTGTTTTACTGTCACTAGGCTGCACACAGTTTGATGAAGAGGAATGCGGGCCTCGTTGGGCAGTTGTCTCCAATGTGCTGCACAGTGGTGCACAGCAGATATTTCCAACACAAGTTTTCAATAGATGAGTATTTGTCAAATGTGCGATCATAGTAAGGCTAAGACATCTTGCATCTGTGACTGAAAAGCTACTCACCACAACATCCCACGTCCATAGGATGCTAAGGGCTACTAGAAAAGTGCATCGGGCTGGGCAGTGGTGGCACACACCTTTAATTCCAGCACTCAGGGGCCGGAGGCTGGCAGATCTCTGTGAGTTTCAGGATAGGCTCCAAAGCTACACAGAGAAACCCTGTCTCACCAAAAAGGGGGCAGGGAGACATTGGTGCCCGTCTTCCTCCTTATGAAGCCTCTTTGCTCTGTGCCAACTCTAAGCACATTTCCATTTCTTTTTTATGAGTATTTTTTTTATTCTAGATACTCAACTTTATTTTTTAATTAATTAATTTATTTATTAAAGATTTCTGTCTCTTCCTCACCGCTGCCTCCCATATCCCTCCCCCTCCCCCAATCAAGTCCCACTCCCTCGTCAGCCC
>NW_026070382.1:0-3846 GCF_014885135.2 Alexandromys fortis
AATCTATTTTAAAAATTACAGCAATCTACCAGGCATGGTGACACATATCAGTGATCCCAGTATTTGTAAAGCTAGGGCAGGAGGGATGAAAGTCTGAAGCCAGTGAGACTCTGCCTCAAAATAGCAACAAAAACACTCCCCCAAATTAGGAAGTAGCAATCAAAAAGCAAGCCTGGAATGGGGGTGGTTAAGTCTGGGGTGAGGGTGGCAAGGGTGGGGGTGGTAGGTCTGGGGGTGGAGTGGCAAGTGTGGGGGCAAGGGAGGAAGTGCTCTGCCACTGTGTACTAACCGTGCCCTAGCCCAGGGCTCCTTCATCTTGAGGAACTAGTGGACTCTGGCTACTCCCTTCCCAGAAGGCTGCCAGGAAAGCCAGCAAGATAAGTAAATGGGAGCAAGGACGTGGAATGAAGGACGTAGCCAAAGGACCCTTCCTAGTCATTCTCTACGTCACAGATGTTGGAGCAAGCATCTGGATCGCTTAGTCCTCTCTCCAGACACCGGAGAGGCCAATCCAGCAACAGGAGCCCTGTCAGCACGAGAGGAGGGGCTCTGACCATTTTTTCCTACTTAGATGGAAAGTGACTTTTTTTAAAAATGTGCATTGGTGTTTCGCCTGAATGTATGTCTGTGTGAGGGTGTCGGATCCCCTTGAACTGGAGTTACAGTTGTAAGCTACCGTGTGGGTGCTGGGAATTGAACCTGGGTCCCTCTAGAAGAGCAGTCAGTGCTCTTAACGGCTGAGCCCCTTAATTCCTTCATATCTCCGGGAGACGGCCCTATGGATCTAAAGAGCACGCTGTGTGTATGTGCTTGTGGGTGTGGGAGCATGTCTGTGTGTGTGCGCATGCGCGCTCACCTATGTGGGAGAATATGAAGGGCGGAGGTTTAAGGTAGCTTTTCACGTTATTAAGACAGGGTCCCTCACTGAATCCAGAGTTCCCTGTTTCAGCTAGAAAGGCTGGCCAGTGAGGCCCTGGGATCTGCCTGTCCTGTCCCTGCTCCCCCTCCCCCCGCCCCCGCCCCTCCAGCGTCTGCAGCTACTGCAGGCCCTTTACCCACTGGGCTGTATCTCCCCATCCACAAGAGCATACTTTTAAGGCTAGAAGGTAGAAGGAAATGGAAGAGGCAGCTTGTTCAAAGTCTAAGAAGGCTAGTCTCAGCTATACAGTGAGTTCAAGAGCAGCCTGGACTAGACAAGAGCCCATCTTAAAAACAGAACAATGCCCCTCCCCCAACAAAAACCCTACCCAAACAACCCTTGACTCTTCGGACGTTCACAAGACATAAAAATTTAGCATATGCCATACTTGAGCTGCTCCAACACCAAGAAAGGAGGTAAAACGGTCCCACAGTAGAGTCCCTTTCTGATCTCAGCCAAAGCCTGGCTTCATGGAGGATACATACTGGAAAAATCTCGGTACCAGAGGGCAGCAACCCCAGTGTTAAAATACATTAGTTCCGATGGCGCCCCCTGAATCGATGGCTCAGGATCAAATCGTGCATTCACAACTTAGTTAAAGGCACCGTGGCATTTAAACACACACTCTGGGAATGTATAGACAAGATTCATTGTAATAATTAACCTGGTTTCAACTAGGAGAATTGACTCTTGACAGACAAGGCACACACCCGGTAATGGGAGCCTGTGTGCTGGTTATTAGGCAGACCACACACCCTTGACCTCAAGAGGCACCGGACACAAGATCACAAAACATCTCCACTTCCCTCCTGCAGGTCACATCTTTCCGGCCTTCTTGCCAAGCTGAGACGGCACTCGGAGGATGTTGGGCGTCTCCTCCATGACCCTGACCAGCAGGTTGTCAATGTAGTCTTCCAGCTCTCGCACCTGGAACTCCTTCTTGCTGATGGTTTCCTTCTGTTTGAGGACCAACTGGATCAGCTCGTCGTGGGTCAGTTGTGCGTAGGCGAAGGCAGGATCCGACGGCTGGTATTTCTTTGGGGAGGGAAAGAAGAGAGAAACGGTTACAAGCCACAGAGAAACCAGACATCTGAAAGGAATGCGAAGACAATGTCAGCGGCCGTCAGAGTCTCTCAGAAGCCCATTTTGTTGTTATTCTTCAGCGCCTCGCTCTGTAGACCAGGCTGGCCATGAACTCGAAGATCGGCCTGGCTCTGCCTCCCAGGTGTTGAGATTAAAGGTGTGTGCAATCACACCTGGCATGGAAATGCACTTCAACACAGGTTGGAACCAGGCAGCTGACTGAGAAAAGTGCCAAGGCATCGCAAACAACACTTAAAAAGCAGAAACCTTCCTTGACTCCTAGCCGTCAGAGCCCTCGTCTTGACTCGAGGTACATGTTGTCAGGAAATGTAGTGAGGGGGCTGGAGCCATGGCTCAGTAGTTAAGAGCACTGGCTGCTCTTTCAGAGGATCTGGCTCAATTCCTGGCACCCACACGGTGGCTCACAACCATCTATAACTCCAGTTCCAGGACCCTGCACTCTCTTCTCAGCCTCCTCCAGCACCCCCCGGCCCCGCCCACATGGACGCACACTCATGCTCACAGGCAAAACAACCACGTACACTAAAAGGGGCGGTGGGAAGGAACACAACGAGGCCTTGGCGGGAGACGGAGAAAGCAGCGTCAGGTAATCCTAGTGTGCACACCTGAGCCCAGCCACTTGGGAGGCTGAGGTGGATGAACCGCTTGATCTCCTTTAAAGCTCCTGGAGTCATACAACCAGCTATCGGTACAGAGCTGGGACAAGCAAGCCCCAAGGTGGCGCACAAAGATGTGGGGGCGCATCCTCCTGCCAACGCTGTTGGGTATTAGCCAGTGACGTCAGTCTGCTACCCCTAGGCGCCCTCTGAGACCCTACCAAAACTCACTCCACACTCTCAAAACGTGTATAGCTAAAGCCACGTGCCATCGGGCCATGGACCTCACAGGTCACCTGAGTACACACTCTCTGGGTACGTGGTAGCCTGTCCCAAAGCCTGACTGTCCCTGTTTCTGAGGGGAGCGCGTGTCCCGAACAGTCACTTTTAATGAACATTTATCATCTGGGACAAGGAGACTCTAACTGCAAACCAAAGACTTCTGAGCCAAAGGGAAATCAGAGATAAGGGACTCGCTAAGAAGTAACCAGTCACGTCAAGGTCTTGAGAGGGAGTAAGAAGGCGGGCGGGCCTGGCAATCTGCAGCTTAGCAGATTTATAAATCAGGAAAGCAGGACTCCTGAGCAACTCAAGGTGACTTCTGCCCAGAGAATTCCAGGGCAGTAACCTGTTTTTTCCCTGAGAGCTTGCCACTTTCAACTTCTACCAGGAAGACCAATAAGTCAAGAGCCTACCACCTCCAAGCAGAGCCGGGGCAGAGTAATAGTAACAGTAATAGCAACAACAGCACAGAAGCCTCCTCCCGCATCCAGGGAGCAAACTGCCCAAGGAGACCGAATTCAGAGAAATCCTGCTCTCCCTGGCTGCTGTTTTCACAGACACAGCAAGCTTGAGTCCAAGTCAGATGGTACATGAATAATCGAGATTCTGGGCTATTTCTCCAACATTTGCTTCTCCATCCCCCAGCCCCGCTTTTTTCCTTTCATCTTGTTGAGGATCTATTCAGAGGGGGTGACCTTTTCTGGTCACTGTTTGTGTTCTTGCTGTTAAGGATTAAATTCCGGGTCTTGTGTGTGACACATCAATGCTCTACCCCTGCAGTCACTGTGTGTGTGACCTCCAAGACTATATTCAAATCGGGCATGATGGCACACACCTGTAATCCCAGCACTCAAAATGAGTGCCTGCATCATGAAGCGAGTTCTAGACCAGCCTTTGCTATGGTGACACAGTATCTCAAAAAAAAAAAAAAAAAAAAAAGTCTAA
>NW_026070383.1:0-3749 GCF_014885135.2 Alexandromys fortis
CCTAACCCTAACCCTAACCCTATGAATAACCCTAACCCTAACCTTAAAACTAGCCATGACCCTAACACTAACACTAACCCAACTGTAACACTTACTAATACCCCTAAACCTAAACTTAATGCTGACCCTAACCTTAAACCTAAACCTAATCCTAACCCAAACCCTAAACCAAAGCCTAAGCCTAAACTTAACCATAACATTAGCACTAACCCAGCACTAAAACCTAAACCTAACCCTAACCCTAACTCTAACCCTAACCCAAAACCTAAACCTAATCCTTACCTAAACCAAACCTAATCCTAACACTAACCCTAACCCTAATTCTAACCCTAACCCTAACTCTAACCCTAACCTTAACCCAAAACATAATCCTAACCCAAACCCTAAACCTAAACCTAAGCCTAAGCCTAAACCTAACCCTAACCCTAACACTAGCCCAACCCTAACACCTAACCCTAATCCTAACCCTAAGCCTAACCCTAACCCTAAAACTAGCCATGACCCTAACACTAACCCTAACCCTAAGCCTAATCCGAACCCAAACCCTAATCCTAAAACTAAACCTAACACTAACCCTATCACTAAACCAAACCTAACACCTAAACCTAACTCTAACCTTAACTCTAACCCTAATCCTAATTCTAACCCTAAACTTAACCCTAAACCTAATCCTAACCCAAACCCTAAACCTATGGCAAAGCCTTAGCCTAACCATAACCCTAAGCCTAACACTAACCCAACACTAACACCTAACCCTAACCTTCACCCTGACCCTAAGCTTAACCCTAACCCTTACCCTAACCTTAAGATGAACCCTAACCCTAAAACTACACATGAACCTAACCCTAACCCTAAAGTTATTGCTAACCCTAACCCTAACTCTAAACTTAACCCTGAACCTTAACACCATCTCTAAACCTAAAACTAACCGAACCCTAACCCCTAAACCTAAAACTAACTCAACCCTAACCCCTAAACCTAACCCTATCCCTACCCCTAAAGCTACCCTAATCTCTAACCCTAACACTAAACTTAACCCAAAGCCAACCCTAACCCCTAAACTTAACCCTAACCCTAACCCTTACCCTAACACTAACACTAACACTAACCCTAACCCTAACCCTAACACTAACCCTAACCCTAAACCCTAACCCTAAGCCTAAACCCTAACCCTAACCCAAACCCTAAACCTAAGCCTAAACCTAACCCTAACACTAACACAACACTAACACCTAAACCTAACCCTAACCCTAACTCTAACCCTAACCTTAACACTAAACCTAACCCTAACCCTAAAACTAATCCTAACCCAAAACCTAAACCTAAACCTAAGCCTAACCCTAACCCTAAACCTAACCCTAACCCAACACTAACACCTAACCCTAAACCTAACCTTAAACCTAACCCTCAATATAACCCTAACCCTAACACTAACCCTAACCCTAAACCTAATCCTAACCCAAACCTTAAACCTAAGCCTAAGCCTAAGCCTAAGCCTAAGCCTAACCCTTACCATAACCCTAACCCTAACTCTAACCCTAACAATAACTTTAACCCTAACCCTAAACCTAATCCTAAACGAAACCCTAAACCTAAGCCTAGGACTAACCCTAAACCTAACACTAACACAACCCTAACACCTAACCATAACCCTAACTGTAAACCTAACCCCAACTCTAAACCTAACCCTAACCTTAACCAAAAAATAATCCTAGCCCAAAACCTAAACCTAAACCTAAGTCTAAGCCTAACTCTAACCCTAACCCTAACACTAAACCAACCCTAACACCTAAACCTAACCCTAACCCTAAGCCTAATCCTAACCCTACCTTAAAACTAGCCATGACCATAACACTAACCCTAACACTAACCCAAACATAACCCATACTAATACCCCTAACCTAAACTAAACGCTAAGACTAACCCTAAACCTAAACCTAACCCTGACCCTAAAACTAATCCTAACCCTAACCCAACCCTAACCCCTAAACATAAACCTAACCGAACCCTTACCTCTAAACCTAACCCTAACCATAAACCTAATCCTAATCCTAACCCTAACCCTTACCCTAACCCTAACCCTAACAACTAACCCTAACCCTAACCATTAACCTAACTCTAACCCTAACCCTAAACCTAATCCTAACAGAAACCCTAAACCTAAACCTAAGCCTAAGCTTAACCCTAACCCTAACTCTAACCCTAACACTAACTCAATCCTAAGACCTAACCCTAACCCTAACCCTAACCCTAAGCCTAACCCTAACCCTAACACTAGCCATGACCCTAACACTAACACTAACACTAACCCAACCATAACCCTTACTAATACTCCTAACCCTAAACTTAACCCTAAACCTAATCCTAACCCAAACCCTAAACCTAACCCTAAGCCTAAACCTAACCCTAACATTAACACTAACCCAACACTAAAACCTAACCATAACCCTAACCAAACCCTAACCATAACCCTAACCCTAACTCTAACCGTAAACCAAAACCTAAACCTAATCCTTACCCAAACCCTAAACCTAATCCTAACCCTACCCCTAATTCTAACCCTAACCCTAACTCTAATCCTAACATTAACCCTAAACTTAATCCTAACCCAAACCCTAAACCTAAACCTAAGGCTATGCCTAAACCTATCCCTAACCCTAACACTAACCCAACACTAACAACTAAACCTAATCCTAACCCTAAGCCTAACCCTAACCCTAAAACTAGCCATGACCCTAACACTAACCGTAACCCTAAAACTAAGCCTATGACTAACCCTAAACCTAACACTAATACAGCACTAACACCTAACCATAACCCTAAACATAAACCTATACCCAACTCTAACCCTAACCCTAACTCTAACCCTAAACTTAACTCTAAAACTAATCCAAACCCAAACCCTAAACCTACCCTAAGCATAACACTAACCCTAACTCTAACCCTAACACTAACCCAAAACTAAGACCTAAACCTAACCCTAACCCTAAGCATAACCCTAACCGTAACCCTAAAACTAGCCATGACCCTAACACTAACACTAACCCAACTGTAACCCTTACTAATACTCCTAACCCTAAACTTAATGCTGACCCTAAACTTAGCCCTAAACCTAATCCTAACCAAAATACTAAACCTAAGCCTAAGCCTAAACCTAACCCTAACATTAACACTAACCCAACACTAAAACCTAAACCTAACGCTAACCCTGCCCTAACTCTAACCCTAACCCAAATCCTAAACCTAATCATTACCCAAACCCTAAACCTAATCCTAACACTAACACTAACCCTAATTCTAACCCTAACCCTAACTCTAACCCTAACATTAAACCTAAACCTAATCCTAACCCAAACCCTAAACCTAAACCTAAGTCTAAGCCTAAAAATAAACCTAACACTAACACTAGCCCAACCCTAACACCTAACACTAATCCTAACCCTAAGCCTAACCCTAACCCTGAAACTAGCCATGACCCTAAAACTAACCCTAACCCTAAACCTAAACCTAATCCTAACCGAAACCCTAAACTTAAGCCTAAGCCTAAGCCTAACCCTAACACTAACCCAAACCTAAGACCTAACCCTAACCCTAACCCTAAAACTAGACATGACCCTAACCCTAACCCTAACCCTAACCCTAACCCTAACCCTAACACTAACACAACGCAAAACCTAACCCTAAACCTAACCCTAACCCTAAACCTAACCCGAAACCTAACCCTAACCCTAACCCTAACCCTAACCTAA
>NW_026070384.1:0-3810 GCF_014885135.2 Alexandromys fortis
TTTTTTTTTTTTTTTTTTTTTTTTTTTTTAGCAACTGAGGTCTTCAAATCCTGAGAGGCAGCCAACAACTGCATCAATAGTCTATATTGTTTTGGGGGTCACTTGTACTGCCCTGACCAATCATTCAAGAGGAGAGTCTCTCCTGCTTAGTGCTGGGATACTTAAAATCCATTCTAGTGTTTCAACCATACACACACACTCATTGAGTTTGAGTGAGTTAACTTTATGCCCCCCTAAGGATCGTGATCTGCATTTAGTAATGAAAGAAAAATATTTACTAGAACTCACCGTAGATAGAGAGGCCCTGTTGTATCTCCATGAGATGTGAAGAAAGACCATTTGTCTTTCTCAGCAGAACTGCAGAAAGGTAGGAAACAATTCAAGGATGAAGGCTTCTTTGCCGCCGGGAAGCAACCTGACATAGTGCAGAGGTTTTGAGACTCTAATGGCGCTGTCCAACACTTTGGCAAGTTGCTGAATGCCTCTGAGTTTCAGTTTTCCCATTTAAAATGGAACCAATAAAGCAACACACAAGGATGAACTGGCAGAGTCCAGTTCTGTTTAAACAGTGGCTCTCAGCCTTGGTTCACAAAAGGAACCTTCAGAAATCTTGGTCCAGGCTGAATTCTAGACTCGTTGCATTAGGACATTTGATACAGGTTTTTTTTTTCTTAATTCACATTGTCTGTAAAAGCTTGATTGTAATTTCTAGATCGCAATGCATCTTGTGTGGTAGGCGCCTGACACATGTCTGGTTACCTTGGACAGGCACCGCCCACATATGCAGTTCACCTTTCTTAGGCTGCTGTCCAGGTGAAGAGGATGTATTTGGTTTGCATTTGTCATTCTGTCAAATAACCGATTAGTATTTGGCTGCCATAAAAAGAAAACATTGCTTAATGACGTGGAAAGTGCTGGCTTGAACAATTAGGAGCTAAGATATCAGTGGCATTACTTAAACGATGCAATTGGCATATGCAAATGTTTATAGACTATACATAAGACTTAAATAGTTTAGATTAGAATGTGAACCTTAAATACTGCCTCATAGAGTAGGTACAGTACCAGTTTGATATAGGTAAAGTCTTCAAATATGTAAGATCCTGATGTTAGCAAGAGTATACTGATATTATGTGGTGGAGCATATGTGATATCTGTACATAGTATTTGGGTTGGCCTGTAAAATTTGGGAGAGGTATTGGGGCCATAATTGAAATGATGGAGATTGCTGTAATATCAGTATGAGCATCTGCTCTATGGTCTCACATTGGTGTCACTAGAATTGGTGTCCCCTGACACTATGGGACCATGACTGAAGAACTGTCCGTCTAGAGAAATGCCCAGTCCTTTACATTTTTAGCCTTTGTTAGGATGCAGTTAAGTTTACTCGATAGTAGAAATGTATTCTCTCTGTTCATAGAGAACGGGGACCGCTCTCTGAGTCTTACCTTTCAGTAAAGGGTCATTTGTTTTCAGAGCTCACCAAAGTGATAAACCCAAGCCAGAAATAATCCATGCAAATTGAATTTTAGAATTTGTGAGAAGCAGTCAGAGCTACATCTCGGAGAGACTGACGTGTATTGTCAGTGTGATTATCTGCAGTTTTATGCACGCCTTCTGATTTTCAAATTATCCACAGTCCTCCAATGGCCAGAATCTAAAACACTGACACCATAAAAATGCCGGTATGTAGAGCACCAGGAGTGCTCGTTGTTTGCTGACATCAAGAAATTAAGAAAAGGTGCAAACGTATTGGGAGAGTCTTTGTGTAGGAATCAGTGTTTTTAAAGTAGGCAGTGTCTTTTATACCTGGCCCTCTCTGGAATAAACCATCAGTCTATTAATTTACCAGTGGCATGAATTATTCATTCATATATGAAGATAGAGGTCTAATCTTTTTCAAAGACCCCATTCCTAGTATCTCATAATGAGGGTTCTGTTTAGGGCTAGAGCCGAGCCGCTGCCCGCAGTGCCCTGCTCATCGTCCCCAGCGTCTTAGCACCTCACTCTTCTCTCCCTGCTTCAGTGCACTGCAGCCGTGCCTTTCTCTGCCTGAGGGTGTTTAAGGCACCCCTGGAGGCTTTGGGGCCAGGAGGTCTTTGTCATTCCAGACCTTCACCATGCACCCCCTTTCTCCACTGTCCAAGGTCAGGAGGCTGTGCTAGTTAATTCTGCATCACTCTCACAGTAACCTCCAACTCGTGGTTGGTGTCAGATGCACTAACTCTGAATCGTGTGCTTTCTGCTGATTGCGTTTCCTAGGGGAATAAGCTCCAGCTGCTCACAGCGGAGCTGACCCTTTGTATTGCCTGTCCTTCCTTGTCTCCCTTCTCTGCTCCACTTAGCCATATTTCCTGTAACTTCCCCATACCTTTGGTGTTTGAATCCTTGCTTCTGAAGAGCATGAACTAAGCTCATCTCCCATGTCTTCAATGTTTCTATCTTCCACCATCACCTCCTCCTATACCTGCTCCTCCTTTCTCTCATCTTCTTATTCCTCTTCCTTCCTGTTCTCCCTTTCTCTTCCTCTGAGTACTAAGTATCGAACTCAGTCAGGGCCTTGTGCACATTAAACACGATCTATACTGTTGAGCTCTATCCCTGATTGCATCTTAGTCTCTGTAAAAATTGTACATGCTCTCATTTTCACCTACTTGCTGGTGGTTTCTTAGACCTGACCTGGCAAAGAAAGCTCCAATCAGAACCTGAAAAACAAGCCACTTCCACACTGATTTCAGAAGTGTGCTTTCTCTCTCTTCATCTGTAATGGGGAAAGAAACATTTTAACTGAATTCAGTATGTCAGCGTGCTCCTGCTTTGCTCTGACTGCAGTGTGGATAGCGCAGCATACAGATATAACTTGCGTTTGTAACATCACCGTTAGTTATTTTTTACCCGATGATCTCAGGCTTGGCTCGAATACCTGGAATCTGGAATCAGCTTGTTTACATTTTGATTTACTCTGGAAGTGTTAACCTCAGAGGTGGTTCAGCACGTATTTCAAGGACTGAAGTAAACCCAGAATGCTGTGACTCACCTTTGTAAGCCTTCTGTACTACTTAGGAGTCGCTCTTCTGGAAGAAGCCACATTTGTTTCCTATTAAGACAGATCTTTATTGATACAGTTTATCAAAATTCACCCTGGCATATGATTCATGATTATTTTCATAATGTTGTAACACAGGTGGATAGAAATGGAATATTTACTCAGAATCAGTAAATCAAAGTAAATATTAAACTCTACAATTTGTTCATCTATTCATGGAAAAATAAATATTATTTCACTTCATATGAATCATTTATTCATTGCCTTGCTCAAATAATTACATCTTTTCAAACTAGTGAACGCTTTTCATAGTCTGCTTTAATAAACATGTGTAACCCATTATTTACTATATTAATTGAATAATTTAGATTGTTTACAATTTGCTGCTTTCCTGTTTTATTTTCTAATTTTAATCGATTCATTTATTTTTAATGTGCGTAAGTGTTTAGTGTGCATGTATACACACACATGTATATATTGAGGGGTGGGGGAGTGTGTATGTAATACCTACAGAGGCCAGTGAGGGCACGGAATTCCTAGAACTAGAGTTACAGGTGCTTGTGAGCTGACATAGGAATAGAACCTGGGTCCTCTGCAAGAGTAGTCAGTGATCTTAACTACTGAGTCAGTTCTCTGGAGTTTGTTTTTTTTTTTTTTAACTGCTATTGTCTTTATTTTCTTTTTCTTTTTTTAAATTGATTTTTATTGAGCTCTACATTTTTCTCTGCTCCCCTCCCTGCCTCTCCACCCCCCCCAACCCTTCC
>NW_026070385.1:0-3841 GCF_014885135.2 Alexandromys fortis
CAGGAGCAAACAGTCTGTTAGGAACTAGCCTAGCTAGGGGAAAACGTTCAGCTGATGTTACCTAGGTTTTCAGAAGAAACACCTGACCTAGGTAGGCCCAGCAGGTAGGCCCTCTAAGTGTCCACATTTACAACTGAAAGAGACCAGGAAAACTGAAGAACAGAGATGGAGACAGAAGCCAGGGGTGGCAGCTCAAGGGTTTAATTCCAGCTCCTACAAAAGGGAAGGCAGAAGAATCCAGATTTCAGTGGTATATCTCTGCATGAGATTCAATAAATTAACTCAATTACATTGGCCTGAGCATGCAAGCCAGTAGGAAAATGCTGGCTGACCTGCAGGGAGCCCTGGGCTACTGGTGAGTGCTCCAGGTTTAAGTACAGACCAAATTAGGGTGGGCACAGGCGATCCTTATTAATTGGCCCTGGTCAAAGTTTCTCTTATTGGTCAAGCTCAGCCTGGGTTGTGTGATGTGGTCTCAGGCCCTCCTCACTGTCACTGTGCAGAGGATCAAATCTGGCTCTTGGAAGGTGATCCCTCAAACTCCAGGGTGCAGCCTTATCCTGGAAGGTAATTACCTCATCTGCTGAGTGTAGGGGAGGGGCTTCTGTCCTGAGAGGTTTTGTTGTTCCTGGGATCCAAGCTCACTACAAGTTTAGGACAAAGATGTGTATTTATGCTCTGAGCCTCCCCAAAGTGCAACAAGCAGATGCAAAATGAAGACAGAAGGCAGCTGCCTTTGTTCATTTGCCTATCTGTGTTCTCTGGGAGGATTCAGGCCCCTCCACAAAAGCAGCTCCCAATTCCTGGTTTTACTATGAACATTTGTATTTGTTTGTTTTGAGACAGGGTCCCAAGATGGCCCAAGCCTTGAACTCACAGAGATCCTCCTGTGTCTGCCTCCCGCGGGCTGGGTTTAAATGTGTGGGCCACTGTGCCTGGCTTTAGCTACAGTTTGGATAGTTTAGCAAAGTAGTAGACCTAAACACAAAGAGGTTTTATTTTTATTTATTTATTTATTCATTGGAGGCAGAAGCAAACCTGGTCTGCATTGTAAGATTCAAGCAAGCAAGGATTAGTGAGAACCTGTCTTAAAAAACAACAACAACAAAAAAGTGTGAACACTGAATTTTTGTAGGCTTGCTTGTTCAGTTTCATAAATTTTTAATAACACTTATTTACCAAGCATGTTTAAGTGTGCCCTTGTACCAGGGTGTGTGTTGGTCACAGGACAAAATGTGGTCCCTGTGTCGAAACTCAGGTCATCAGGCTTGACAGCAAGCACCTTTTCCCTTGAGCAGTTTGTGTTTTGAGACACAATGGCCTCAGATTCCTCTGTATTTCAGGAGAGGACTTTGAACAGGGTGAGTTTGTCTCCACCATTACCTAACATTCAAGGTGTGTCTCATCACCCTGCAGGGGTTACTTTTATTTCATTTGTTTGCTTACTAAGGTTATCTGTGTTCTGGGTTTTTACTTCCTAAGGTCTTCTATGGTACATTTAATTATAAAAATGAAAACCAAATGTGGTATGATTTCTTTTAAGAAGGCAGAGAGAGATGAAAGTTTAGAGCAAGACTGTCCTTATTTACCTGATTCCAAGAGTTTGGCTGGTGGTTGGGATGTAGCTGCTTCCTAGCTGTCACGTAAAACAACAGTCCTACCCTGTGCTACTTGGCTGTAATCCCTGCATTTGGGAGGCTGAAACAAACAGCATTGCTTCCATTTCAAGGCAAGCCCAGGCTGAATGTACCACGGGGAATCCCAGGATATTCTGCTATCGTATGAGACTGTGAACACAAGCCTTGATGTCCAGCACCCGGAGGCAGAGGTTGGTGAATCTCTGTGAATTGAGGTCAGCATGACTTACATGGTGAATTCGAGTTCAGATGAGCTACTAGTGAAAACTTCTCACACACAAAAACAGAAAACAAACTATATCTAAACAATAACAACAAAGCAAAGCAATGAAAATCATGGCCTAGGGACATAGCTCAGTGTGTACAGCACCTGCTTAGCCTGCTTGAGGCCCTGAGTGTGATTTCCATCAGGACTCCTGTGGTCTCAGCCCTATCATGTCAGCACTTGGGAAGCAGAGAGGATCATGGGTTACAGGATATTTCATCAAGGCTGTGCCTCCTCTTTTTATTGTCAGTCTACACCCAGGGCTCTGCCCTTGTCACAGTTTGCAGGGGACAGGTGAACATGTGTGCTGTGTGGCCATGTGGGCAGAGGAGGCAGGGCTCAACTCAGTGTTCCAGGCTTGGGAATGACTGAGATGTGTGACATCACTCACAGTATAAAGGGAGCCAGATACTGAGTGGGACCTGGGACCATCTGAACTAACCTAGTATTACTTTTATTCTTTGAAAGGAATTTCTTTTTACTCAAAGCAACTGTGAGCTGCAAGAGTCCAGAAGAGCACCTGTCCACTTGAGCTGTCACAGGCAGCAAGCCCATGCCAAGGACATCATTGGAAGCTGGAATTAGAGGCTAAAACCACAAAGGACTCAAGGCTTCCACCACTGTAGGGTAACCCAGGAGACAACAGTGGGGCAACAGCGGTTTCAAGGAGGGAACTGCAGGTCAATTGAGTCAGCTTGTCCTGCAGGGCACCCCAGAGCCAAGTGTCAGAAGAAAGCCCACCCAGGTCCAGACCTTTATCCCCAGCCTGATGTCACAGGCATCGAACTTGACCAAACTCCAGGCAGAGACCAAATGTAACATCTGTCTGGATGACCTGCAAGACCCAGTCCCCACAGAATGTGGACACAACTTCTGTCAATCCTGCCTCAAATACTTCTGTGCAGATGCACACGGCGGGTTCTCCTGTCCTGTCTGTCGACAGTCATCTCAAGTGAGGAATCTCACATCCAATATCCAGGTTGGGAGCATGCTTGAAATGGCCCAGCAGCACCACAGCGAGATGAACAGGAACAACAGTCAGGAGACCAGCACTCGCTGTGAGCAGCACAACCAGGTCCTGACCTTGTTCTGTGAGTATGACCTGCAGCTGCTGTGTGACCAGTGCATCGGGCCTGGGAGCCACAACGGCCATCAGGTGACCCCCATTGCAGAGGCTGCCTCTCAGAACAGCGAAAAGTTTTGTGGTTTTATTAAGTCCATCAAGAGGAAGATAAAAGAGATTCAAGACTTAAAAGACCTTCAAAGTGAAAGAATCAGGGCCTTGAGAAAGAACACAGAAGCCCAGAAGCAAGAACTGACTTCTGAATTTCAGAGGCTAAGCCGGTTTTTAGATGGAGAACAGCAGAAAGCTTTCTCCAGGTTAAAGGACGAGGAGAAGGATCTCAAGCAGAAACTGGGCGATAACAGAGCAGCATTAGAACACTTTATTCCCACAGCCAACAGTCTCAGGGGCAATGCGGAGAAGAACAGACAGCTCTCAAATGTAGAAATGCTGTCGACAGTCAAGGATTTCTACCAGAAATCTGAGAGTCTTCATCTCCCAGGCATTGTCCCAGCTCAGATAGGAAGAGAAGCCTACAACTTTCCTCCTCAGCATTCAGCTCTACAGAAACTTATACAGCGATTTACAGTTCAGGTAACTCTAGACCCAGAAACAGCCCATCCAAACCTGCTTGTGTCTGAGGATAGAAAACGTGTCACATTGTTAAAGAAAAAACAACGTCTTCCACGTTCTTCAAAAAGGTTTATCAGGAGTCGTGTTGTGTTGGGGATTCCGAATTTTAATTCAGGGAGACATTACTGGGAGGTGAAGGTGGGAGAGAAGTCTGAATGGGCTATTGGTATCTGCAAAGCCAATTTGGCCCCTGGGGAAAAGCGTTCCTTCTCTGCCCCTCAGGAATGCTGGAGGATCCTCTGG
>NW_026070386.1:0-3874 GCF_014885135.2 Alexandromys fortis
AGTCCTGACTTCCTTGCTCATGTTCTCCCTCCTTCTGCTCTTCATATGGACCTTGGGAGCTCAGTCCAGTGCTCCAATGTGGGTCTCTGTCTCTATCTTCATCCATCGCCAGATGAAGGTTCTATGGTAATATGCAAGATATTCATCAGTGTGGCTATAGGATAAGGCCAGTTCAGGCACTCTCCTCTGCTGCCCAAGGAACAAGCTGGGAACATCTCCGTGGACACCTGGGAACCCCTCCAGTGTCAAGTCTCTTGTCAACCTTAAAATGACTCCCTTAATTAAGATATCTACTTCCCTGCTCCCTCATCCACCCCTCCTCCATCCCAACCATCCCATTCTCTCAAGCTCTCCCCATCCTCCCCTTCTCCCTTTTTTCTCCCCATCTCCCAGTCATACTACAAAAGCATTTGTTCAACTATGTTCATAGCAGCACTATTTGTAATAGCCAGAACCTGGAAACAACCTAGGTACCCCTCAATAGAAGAATGTTGATTAAGAAGGTGTGGCACATATACACTTTAGAGTTCTATTCAGCGATAAAAACGATGTCATCTTGAATTTTGCATGCAAATGGATGGAAATAGAAAACACTACCCTGAGTGAGGTAACCCAGACCCAAAAAAGATGAATATGGTATGTACTCATTCATAAATGGATTCTAGCCATAAATAAAGGACATTGAGCCTATAATTCGTGATCCTAGAGAAGCTAAATAAGAAGATGAACCCAAAGAATAACATATAGTTATCCTCCCTGATATTGGAAGTGGACAAGATTGCGGAACATGGGGTTGGGAGCACGGTTGTGGGGTTGGGGTTGGGATATTTCCCTGATTTCATTCTTAGCCTGTTTCTCATTTCTATATAGGAGGGCTGCCTGATTGTTTTTTTTTTTTTTTTGAGTTAATGTTGTATCCAGTTATTTGGTAATGTACCAGCTGTAGGAGTTCCCTGGTAAAATTTTTTTGGGTTGCTTCTGTATATATCTATCATATAATCTATAAATAGTGATACTTTAACTTCTTTTTCAATTTGTATCCTCTTGATCTCCATAAGTTATCTTATTGCTCTTGCTAGAACTTCAAGTGCTATATTGAATATACATGGAGAGAGTCAATAGTCTTGTCTTGTTCCAATTTTTTTTGTCATTTCCTTGAATTCTTTAAGGCATTTATTTACCTATATGTAGAGATGAGGCGAGCAGGCCTGCTTTTTGTCCCACCTGGCTCCCACACAGCTAGCTTAGCCCCGGAAATAACAGCACATAAATTGTATTCATTTAAACACTGCCTAGCCCATTATATCTAGCCTCTTCTTGGCCAACTCTCATATCTTGCTTTAACCCATATTTAGTAATCTGTGTAGCACCACGAGGTGCTGGCTTACCTGGAAGATTCTAACCTTTGTCCATTTTGGAGAGGAGAGCTATGGCATCTGCCTCACTGCCTTCTTCCTCCCAGCATTCTGTTCTGTCTTCCCTGCCTACTTATGTTCTGACATATCAGGCCAAGCAGTTGTCTTTATTAATTAACCAATGAAAGAAACAGATAGATAGAAGATACACCTACATCACTTATACTTTAGGACCTCTATCATCTTCATAAATTTGGATTCAACATTGTTTTCTTGTACATAAGTTGTGTTTGAATCTTCAGAGCTTGCTGTAATAGGATAACTGAACTCTGGTGGTAACATATTACCTTGGGTGATGTTGACGTTAATCTTATGTTGGCATCTAGGCATCTGGGTTTGCAGTGATTATGGGTCTAGGTACTGATTTCTGAATTTGTCTTTGTTAGATGTGTGATTTGTTCTTTGGTTTCTGTTTCCTCTCTGGTATTCTGGCTAATGTGGCCTGTTGTTGACTGTTGCTGAGCCTTAATGTCTTCCTTGGGGGAGGGGGTGAGAAGGCACAACATCAACGAACACAGATGCTGGAAGTCTGGTAGAAGGCTTACAGCAGACTCATTTATTTACCAATTGGAGGGAGGGATTTATACACCCTCCCAGCACCAGGCATTCTGATCCATAGACAGTTGACATCACATGGTCATCCCCCATTGGCTAGGCACTTGTTCTCAGGCACTGAGGTAACTCCACTTGGTCTTTTCTCATTCACTAGCATGGTCATGACCTCTGACAGCTCAAGGAAGACTCCAGGTTGGCTGCTTTTGGCTGGGTAGGCCTTAACTTCCTACAGTTGAGCAAGGCTTCTCCACCCAAAATGGGACTGAACTTCTGGAAGGTAGTGGTTTTTGCCTGAGTTGGTGACTGAGAGAGGATGACAATAAGATGTGGATATTAGGAATAGGGTGTAAGGTACTGAGAGAATGGGGATGTTGGGGACTGGAAGAGGGTGATAATAAAGTATGGGGATTAGGAATGGGGTGTGGTGTACTGAAAGAACGGGAATGTCTATAAACAGACAGCTTATGTGAAGTTCTAGGGTTGGTGTGGACTCTTGTCACACTCACATTGTTCACTTTAGGCAGGCTAAACAACCAAGCTGAATACAGAGCTCAATATCAGTCTTAAGTGAGCTTAAGGTATGTTACTAATTCTGACTGTATGAGGTCAAGCAAAAGTTCCAGTCAATTAGGATGTTAGAGATATTTTTATAATGTTGCATTATCAGTACCAAACTAATAAAATTGTAAGATTTTCATACTGACAACCTGAGCACAAACAGTGATTTGAAGTTTTACATTATGAGATATTTACTCTAGCACCCATCACCTCCTTTAAGGTAATTTAATTTGTTTTCAGGTATCTATTTCCTTCCAAACTATATGAAGTAGGTGCTTATTGATTAACTTTAACACTCAAAATATGGGAAAATCAATGATAAGAAAGATTAATGTATTGAAGGTGACTCAACTAATAAACATTAGTTTATTAGTGTTATTTTGAAATATATTCATAACACTAAACAGAATACTGTTCCCATAACTAGTGGTTTGTTTATTTCTAGAGTGTTTCTGTGAAACTGAATCATAAAATAATTGATACTTCTACTCCCAAACACTATAGATACCTGAATAAATATTTTTACATCATCTTCCCTCTAGTATTATATTAATTTGCTAGGACATCAAAAAAAAAAAAAAAACAAAACCAAACACTACTAACTGAGATCAGTCCAAGATCAAGTTTTTAGCAAAACTGGGTTATTTGAAGGACATAGCGAAGTAACAAACTTTCTACATTATTGTGATACACTTAAAATTGTGGAAAGCTTATCAGTACTTGCATAGTTATCACGAATATTCACAGAAAATAGTAAATTAATGTAGAATCTACTGTGATGTTAAAAACATATAGTGTAATTTTTGTGGTAATAAATGTGACAAAGAACAGAGCTAGGGTAAGAAGGTAAATGCATGAAAACCAAAGTTAAATACATGAAAAGAAGGGTTAGTAAAAAAGTGGAGAATAGTGTTATGTGGGGGAACATAAAAGAGCAATTAATTCGAAAAAAATAAAAAATAAAGCAAGAATCCACTTCACAACAAAGCAAAAGTTTTAGATAAATGGATGAATAAAATGGGAAGAAATATAAAATATATGAATATCTTGAAAGAAAATAAAATTTTAAAATAAAACCAAGCAAAAAAAAAGTCTAAATAAGTCAGAGTAAAACTACATGGGAAATAAAATTATAAGAAAATAAAGTATAAAGAATACCCAACTATATAACAAAATGATAAAAAATAGAAAATTATATGAAGGTGAAAAATAAATGATGAAGTTTTTAAAAATATGTACTAGTAGATGTGTCAGAGTAAGAAGAAGTAGAAGCACTAAGGGTAAATGAGAGAGAGAGAGAGAGAGAGAGAGAGAGAGAGAGAGAGAGAGAGAGAGAGAGAGAGAGA
>NW_026070387.1:0-3155 GCF_014885135.2 Alexandromys fortis
GGAAAGTTATGAGGGCCAATGGGCCACTTTCCTGTTCTTTTGACTGAACCAGAAAGACTGAATAACTAAGGAGAATCTTCCTCAGCTCCTCCTATGTGATTCCTAAAACATCACATAGGAATCTACCATTAGGAGTGTGGTGTGTGTTCACAGATGACCATGAAAATCACTATACCATAATATGGATGACATCATGCTTCTAAGGTGGTTATTTCTGTCTTTGAATTCAGCATCAGTCAAGACATCATTTAGGTCACCCATGTAAAACATTCCATTTCCTAACCAATTGCAAAGTCATTTGAAAGTTAATAATCCCTTCAACTCAGTTAAACAAACACTTAAGGATATCTAATCTGATCAAGACTGTGTATTGACACAACTCTATATATCTTGTTCAGTTTATAACCCTTAGATTTGAAGAGACTGAACATTTTTAGACTGACAGCCAAGTTAATAATATACCTTCATATTGCACAAGTCTTGTCCTGGTACCTTATTGTGTAATTACCCTGTTTATTTATCCTGCCTTTAATGCAACAATGTCCCAAACAACTTTATTTGCTTTGGAGTTGCTATGTAATGAGCCTTTATTATCTAAGCTATTGCACAGTTTAAATCATAATTATGTATCCTATCATGCCATAGACTAAGAGTAATGCATGTGTGTATTTGTGTGGTGCAGTAATCATTAGCTAAAGTGGCCAACAGTTTGGAAGCAAACCAATAGATAAATATGTATCATAAGCATTGCAAGCAGCCCATAGATGTACTTTGACAGTTGTAGGCTTACAAAACTTTTTGGTTTTCTGAGTGTTGCAATGTTTGTTGGGGTCAATAAATCAGTTTTTTCCATGTAAAATTGTAAAATATTAGGAAAACATAAATCATCTCTTTCCCATGTTATGGTTTATGTGATGTTCAACAAATATAGAATAAAGCCGTTTGTTAGGAACTCATACATGAGTAATAGTTCATGACAGAAAAACAGGCATAAATCTCAGATAGAACACCACCTGTTGCATAAAGAGGCAAGTCACAAGAGAAAAAGTGGAGAAATCAACCTTGGGGATTTCTCTTGATCAAGTTATTCCAAGGGTGATGTCCTAATACATTTGGGTGCATCTGAAACTATTTTTAATATATTTAACTGACATAGGATTGGGAACATATGAGTGAAGCATCTCTAGAATATCCCATTAATTTAAAAAAGGCAACAAAAGTAATGCAAGATGAACTTTAGATTTTGAAGGGAAGACATGACTGTTTTTGCCAAAAGTGCTTATGAAATACAATATTCCTTCTATAATACACAGGAATTCCAGAGGAAGGAATACACATGTATAAAGATTTAGAGATGATATTTGTATGCAAAGATTTAATGTTTTTATCAGTGAAGACAGCCACAGAAACATTCAAGGAAATTTAATATCAATAAGTCTACTGCATTTCTGATAAACAACTACGACCTCTGTTCTCATTGAGAGCATTGGTTTAATTATTTATTAATTTCCTAGAGAAAAGAACAGTGAAGAAGTCAAAATGTGGGTTAGCATGCACTAGTGAGAACTGCCAAGTGAAGAGGACACTCATATTCTCCATAACCATGATAGATACACACTTGGTCTTTCTACTGCCAGTATCAACTGCTCCGCCCCTTTCCTCGAACATAAATACTGTGGCTTAGCTTCAGAGTTTCACCCCTGGTCTCAGAAGGAGAACTAAAGTCCTCACCTATAAGAAAAGTCAGAGAGCAGATTTCTTGGAAGAAAAGAGCAATGGACCTGATTCTAAGCCTTTCCATGGAAACATGGGCACTGCTGGCTACCATCCTGGTGCTCCTCTACCTGTGAGTAAGGGCTGATGCCTCTCCTTTGTGGTCCTAGAGTTGAAATGATTCTCAGACCCTTTTTACCTATCTGAAAACCAGAAGATATAATCCAGTGGAAATTAATACTGCCACAGCTGAATGCATTTTGGCTGTAAACTAAACCATGTATCTCACTGTGCTTTTCAGTCAAAAGTTCTCAACTACCGTTAAAGTTCCAGTAGGCTTAAAATGGTTAGACTGAGCTGTTTCTACAGGATTGTTTCCTGCCATTTGTTTGTCATTAGTTTGTCACAACAGAATAAGAGGGTTTACAGGATCTAGAACCCACAATGTAGTAATCTACATATGAGCTATTAATTATCACTCAGTCTCATACCTGCCTTCTCTGAGAGTATTGTCACAGATGTTGTTGGATTAAAGACAACATCTAATACCTAAATGTCTCATGAGTGAGCATCTTAGTACGGAAAGCTGGCATTGTGCTTTCTATGAAGAAACAGGATAGAATTAGTCATTAGTCACTTCACTGGGGCACAGCATAGTGCTATTCAACCTTTCCTGGAAAGACGAGAGGAAACAATATTTCACCTCAGTAGGGTACCACTGAAAGACCAAGGTAGACATTTGTCTAAAGTCCACCTTGCAGAAACATGAGTTTATGCGGTTATTACAGGAATTTGTTTGAGATCTTTATTGCCAGAGCAAGAATGGCTCAAAGACAGCTGGGGCATCAAAATTTAATTTTTAAACAGAAGATGACTCAAACAATATATCTCTTTCTTTCTTTCTCTCTTTCTTTCTTTCTTTCTTTCTTTCTTTCTTTCTTTCTTTCTTTCTTTCTTTCTTAAAGATTTCTGTCTCTTCCCCACCGCCGCCTCCCCTTTCCCTCCCCCTCCCCCAGTCCAGTCCCCCTCCCTTGTCAGCCCAAAAAGCAATCAGGGTTCTCTGCCCTGTGGGAAGTCCAAGGACCACCCACCTCCATCCAGGTCTAGTAAGGTGAGCATCCACGAAACTGCCTAGGCTCCCATGAAACCAATAGGTCCAGTAGAATCAAAAACCTGTTGCCATTGTTCTTGAGGTCTCAGTAGTCCTCCTTGTCCGCTATGTTCAGCGAGACTGGTTTTGACCCAGGATTTTTCAGACCCAGGCCAGCAGGCCTTGGTGAGTTCCTGATAGAACATCCCCATTGTCTCAGTGTATGGGTGCACCCCTCGTGGTCCTGAGTTCCTTGCTTGTGCTCTCTCTCCTTCTACTCCTGATTTGGACCTTGAGATTTCAGTCCGGTGCTCCAATGTGGGTCTCTGTCTCCTTTCATCGCCTGATGAAG
>NW_026070387.1:9006-9597 GCF_014885135.2 Alexandromys fortis
TTGTACCACATTTTCATGTTAAATTCTCCCTCAGTAGATAGACTTTTGTAGTTGTTAATAGTTGTACCCAAGGGGAAAGAAATCAGTACATACTGATATACTACTAAATAATATACATAAATGAGGACATATATGAATAAGTGTATTGATGTTTCTGAATGATTGAATATGTATATTTATGCATGTGGTACAATGATTTAATATTATGTGTTACATAATATTAAATAATTGTTGTCTCTTTTCTTTTTCTTTTTATTTATTTATTTATTAAAGATTTCTGTCTCTTCCCCGCCACCGCCTCCCATTTTCCTCCCCCTCCCCAAATCAAATCCCCCTCCCTCGTCAACCCAAAGAGCAATCATGGTTCCCTGCCCTGTGGGAAGTCCAAGGACCACCCACCTCCATCCAGGTCTAGTAAGGTAAGCATCCAAACTGCCTAGACTCTCACAAAGCCAGTATATTCAGTAGGATCAAAAACCCATTGCCATTGTTCTTGAGTTCTCAGTAGTCCTCCTTGTCCGCTATGTTCAGTGAGGCCGGTTTTATCCCTGGCTTTTTCAGACCCAGGCCAGCTGGCCTTGGTGAGTTCCC
>NW_026070388.1:0-3832 GCF_014885135.2 Alexandromys fortis
TTTTTGGTTTTTCGAGACAGGGTTTCTCTGTGGTTTTGGAGCCTGTCCTGGAACTAGCTCTTGTAGATTAGGCTGGTCTCGAACTCACAGAGATCCGCTTTTGATATGCATCATCTCTGAAAGAATTTAATAATTTGGAGTCAATGATAATCAAAACCACTTGGTTTCAACCATTTCATGTATAGAAAAAAATATTACATATGAATCCTTATAAAATGCAAATATAATAAAATTCAAATATATGTTGCATATACATTATATACTGTCTTATAAATGACAAATCAAATTTAAGAACTTGACTATAACAAATTTAAAACAGCACTATTATTATTATTACACATAGCATGTGAGGAATTATAATTTCAATTTATAAACTCTCATTGACTTCATTTTTGAAGGTTTAATTAGGAATACATCCATCTCCAGGAAAGATTATAGAATAATCTGAACTTTAATACTTGAGCATTTTGCATTTACCATCTGGATAACTGATATACAATGAGAAGCTCTAATATTTTCAATTTTTCCTAACAGATGAGAGGCCCCCCTTTAATTTCAGGGCTGAGACAGAAAGGAGAAATTTGGATGAAAGAAAAAAAACATTTTGCAGGAACTAGCTCTAGGCGAAGGCCACAATGTTCCAGGAAGAGTTGCTAAACCTGGATTGGAACTTTTAGGGGACTTGTATAGTTGGTGGCAGTTATGCTAAGGTGTGAAAGTACTGACCATGGCAATTAGAGGAACAGTACCTACCGACACAGACATCCAAAAGTTTAAACAAATATTGTTGACTATAATCTTGATTAAGATTGCCATTTTAGTGCCTAACTAAAATGACTCAGAACTTTATTTTTTGCTATTGTTGTTGCATGAGGAGGGTGGCCCTTTGTCCCAGCCACCCGGCTAGCTTACACCCAAAATAACCACACAGGAATTGTATTAATTAAATTGCTGCCTGGCTCATTATTTCTAGCCTCTTATTGGCTAACTCTCACATCTTGATTTAACCCATTTCTATTAATCTGTGTATCACCACGAGGTTGTGGCTTACCGAGAAAGATTCAACATGTCTGATTCTGGCAGCTCCATGGCGGTTTTCTCACTCTGCTTTCTTTCTCTTGGAATTCAGTTCTGTCTTCTTCACCTACCTAAGTTCCGCCCTATCAACTAGGCCAAGGCAGTTTCTTTATTCATTATCCAATGAAAGCAACACACAATCAGAAGGAACTCCTACACCAGTTGTTCTTTTTTCTTTTCTGTCAACGAAGGGATTTATTTATACAATTTTTACGCTTCCCAAATTAATTCCTTTAAAAAAAACTATCTTCTGGTGTTTAAACTAACACAGGTTTGATAGGAATAATACTGACTTGACATCTGTTGACATTTACATAATAGATTTTTGGTAATCTCACTAATACGTTATATAGTGTGCAAAACACACAGACGTTAGTTGTTCTCATCATAAGAATGGAGGCTGAATTGTAGTCCGAGAATTTATTTTGTGAAAATGTAAACAATATCCTTAGTTTGAATTAGAATAATCCTTAGAATCATTGAATTTTCCTAGGCTAAACTTAGTATAGGGATTGGTATATAATACGTATATAGCAGCATATCTAAACATGAAATATGTTTTTTCTTACTTTTGTCATAAGAAGAGAGTATCGAGTAGCTTAAGACAGGAATCATTTCTCCCTCAAAAATGGGTGGCCAAGAAATTCAAGTATAGCCTGGATCAGTTTGACACACTCTATAAAGAGTCTCACAGAGCCAAAACCCAGGATCAGTGGGGCTACCTTATAATATATCATACTCCTTTGGGTGGTTCATGGAATTCAATCCCAGCAGTTGAAATCCTGGTGTCTTTTGTTTTGTTGTCTTCTGGTGGCAGATTTCTCTTAGCTACCTATGGATTTTCTGTGTATTCAATTCGGGAACACTCTGTTGGGTCTACAGTGGTTTCTATTTGTGTCTTTTTTTTTGGTTTTGTATTATTTAAAAAAAAATCTTTTCTCATTTTTACATACCAATCCCAGTTCCCTTTCCCTCTCTTCCTCCTGCTCCCCACACGTTCCACCCACCCTACTGTCCATCCACTTTTCAGAGAACATAAGGCTTCCCATGGGGAGTCAACAAAGTCTGGCATATCCTTCTGAAGCAGGTTCAAGACCATTCCCCCCAAATCTTAACTGAGCAAAATAACACTTCAAAGAGAATGGGCTTGAAAAAGCCAGTTCAAGCACTAGGGATAAATCCTGGTCTCATTGCCAGGGTCCCCATAGATTGCCTCAGCCACACAACTGTCATACACATTCAGACAACCTAGTTTGGGCTTATGCAGGATTTTTTGCTGGCAGACCAGAGTCAGTGAGCTCCCACTAGCTCAGGTCAGCTGTTTCGATGAGTTCACCATCATGGTCTTGACCCCTTTGCTTATATTATCTCCCCTCCTCTTTGTCTGGACTCTGGGAGCTCAGACCAGTTCTTAGCCGTGGATCTCTGCATCTGCTTCCATCAGATGCTGGATGAAGTTTCTATGATGACAATTAAGGTAGTCATCATTCTGATTATAAGTGAAGGCCAATTCTGGTACCCTCTCCATTTTTGTTTAGGGTCTTAGCTGGGGTCATTCCTGTGGATTCCTGGGAATTTCTCTAGTGCCAGGTTTTCTGATAGCCCCACAACGGCTCCCTCAATCAAGGTATATCTTCCCTCCATTTCTGCCATTCTGTTCCCTAATGTTCTCCTCCTTTCATTCCTCATCCTCTCCTTTCCCATTCATCAAGGGGAAAATACACCTAGAGGGTATGACAGCGCTAAACATAAACTAAACACAGGTGCACCAAATCTCATAAACCAAGCACAGCTCATTGTAATATCACAAATTTATTTTAACATAGTAATTGCAGGTGCTATCAAAACCATAGTTTCACCAATAGGTGGGTCATCAACACAAAATTTAAGCATAAAATATTGAGGTTAAATGATGCTATATCAGTTGTACTTAGATATCTGCAGAACATTCCACCCAAGCATTAAAGAATACACTCTTCTAGTGGCCCAAGGGATAGGCTCCAAGATAGTTATGGGAATCAGAGCAAGACTTACCAAATACAGGAATGTTGAAATAATGTCATGCCTTCTCTCTGAACACCATGGAATGAAGTTATGTATTAACAGTAATAGAGGTTCACAAACAGGAAACCTAAGCAATATACTTTGAAATGACAGATGGGTCACTGAAGAAATCAAGAAGGAACAAAATCTAAAACTGCATAAATGTGTAGATATCACTTGCCGAACTCCATTGGGCCCAATAGAGGCAGTTCTGAGAGGAATGTTTGCAGGGCTAAGTGACTATTTAGATTTAAATATAACTTAATGATATACGAATTCCAACCCCAAAATTGTAGGTGAAAAGAAACAAATTTGGGACAGAAATTTGTTGAAATATGGAGCGGTGGGGTTGCGTCCCCAACACCCTGGCCGCTTGGCTAGCTCATGCCCGAAATAACAACACACAAACTGTATTCAGTTAAACACTGCTTGGCCCATGAACTCTAGCCCTTACAGGCTAATTCTCGCACCTGGACTAGCTCATTTCTAATGATGTGTGTAAGCACCCCAAGGTGCGCTTACCGGGAAGATTCTAGCCTCCGTCCATCACGTCCGGGAGCAGAGCAGAGTCTGACCTCACTTCCTCTTCCACCCAGAATTCTATTCTGTTTCCTCCTCCCATCTATCTTTTAACCTATCAGGGCCAAGGAGTTCCTTTATTGCTTAACCAATGAAATCAACAGATTGATATATGACACTCCCACATCAGAAA
>NW_026070389.1:0-1047 GCF_014885135.2 Alexandromys fortis
GTCTAGGGACCACTTGTAAAAATCCCCAAATGTGCTCCCACCACATTTGTGAAGAGCTTGGGACAGGGCCACGATGCTGGGCAGATCTAAGTGCTACAGCAGGCTCGAGTCCAGATTCTGGCAAGGACATCATGTTCTTGAGAGCAAGTCTCCTGCTCGCAAACCTACCTTAGATGCCCAGCGTCCTCAAAGGTAAGCAACAAGGGACTGGAGGCTGCTGTTGTACTGTCTGTGGTTGTGTGTGCAGAACAATGACCCAGACCCTGCAGAAGAATCACAAAACAGGAAAAAGGTTGGTCAAAGGATCAGACACATCCTTAAGATGAGTGATTGTTGTGAGGAGCTGAGGGCTGCTTCCCTGCCGCCCCAGCTCCCGGCCGCCAGCTAGCTCTAGCTTATGCCCCTAAATAATTACATGGAAACTGTATTCTTTTAAACACTGCCTGGCCCATAAGTTCCAGTTTCTTATTGGCTAGCTCTTACATATCGATCTAACCCATTTCTAATAATCTGTGTAGCCCACGAGGTGGCTTACCAGAAAAGATCTTAACCTGTGTCTGGCTGGAGTGGGAGAATCATGGCGACTCCTCGACTAAGCTTCTTTCTCCCAGCATTCTATTCTGTTTACTCCACCCACCTAAGGGTTGGCCTATCAAATGGGCCTAGGCAGTTACTTTATTAATAAGAAATCACTCCCACATCATTTCCCCTTTTTCTGTTTAAACAAAAAAGAAAGGCTTTCATTTTAACATAGTAAAATTACATATAGCAAAACAGTTATCAAGCAAGAATTACAGTTACAATATATCTATTTTATCTTTTATCATAACTAAAGAAAACTATAACTATCTATCCATTCTTCAACTCTATCAAAGACTCCAGAAGGATATAATATTACCTAAGCAAACAAGAAATCAAAACTCTAGAAATGACAGAGACATCTCGCTGCCTGGACAGTCACCCAAAGTTCCTCTGTACCGTTGGGGCATCCATCTTCGGCCTTCAGGCCCATAGTATCCAGCAGACATTTCCATGAAGCAGGAAATT
>NW_026070389.1:6391-7380 GCF_014885135.2 Alexandromys fortis
ATAAAACAGGACTGTCATATCCTGCCAAGACAGGGTAAGATAGTTTTGAAAAGTTGCTTGCCTTTGAAAATGGTATGTCAGTTATGTTAGGCCTTAGCCAAAGTTGGTTGCTTCAACGCTGCAAACATGACTTTGGGTGATTGCCCAGGTAGCTAGTTGTCTCTGTGATTTGTTGCATGTTTTGGAAGTTGTTTTACTGAACTTCCTAATTACCCAGGTAACATTATTTCCCTTCTCAGATCTTCGATGGGGTTGAAGACTATATAAATGTAGTTACTTTTCTCTCACGACTTGGCCAAGTTATTTATTATACAAGACCTAAGCTAGTTAGAATAGGATATTTGAACTTATTGTATATAATTTCGTAGTAGGTTTAGAACTCTCTTACTTAAACAAAAGAGGGAGGTGTTGTGGGAGGTCCTTCTGCCCCTCCAATCAATAGCTGCTGAGATACCTGCCCATTGGGGCATGGTTTCTCTCCCTTTAAAAAAACGGCTACTTCCTCTGCTCGCTCTCTTCACTTCCTGCTCCGCAGACAACTAGATTCCCTTTCTGGTTGCACAGAGGGCTGTTGTCTAGGACGGTGATCTGTAAGTTTTTTCCTCTTTAAATAAATACCACTCTATTAATCATAATTCCATACTGGTGTGGCATTGTTCGTGACTTACGCCTTCAAGTGATGAAGATATAAAAAAACCAGTTTGGAAATATAGCATATTGTGTGGATACAGAAATGACGGAGAAAGAAGAAAAGAGTTCCGCTTGCACAGAGATGTGAGTGTGGGTGTCCTGATGTGGGGCTGTGACTCCATAGGAGTATGGGGACAAGGATGAAGGGGTCCCAGACATATCTGAGGAGTCGGATTCTGTGTTTAGATGTCTGCACAGCAGTGATTCTCAGTGTTCCTAATGCTGTGACGTGACTCTTAATACAGTCCCTCATGTGTGGTGATCCCAACCAGAAAATTATTTCTGTTGTTACATCATCA
>NW_026070390.1:0-3838 GCF_014885135.2 Alexandromys fortis
GTTGTGATCTTCAGTCAAGAGATTCTTGAGCATTTTGGGGACAGTGGTTGATGGACAGAATATGTCAAGCAGGGACAGATTGGCCAACAGGTAATACATGGGAGTTTGGAGCTTTCTCTCAGTCACTATGGCCAAGAGGATGGCCCCATTTCCCAGCAAAGTAATCTGATAGATGATGATAAAGGCCACAAAGAGGGGATAACGCACCTGAGGGAGATCAGAGAGCCCTATGAGGATGAACTGAGTCACTGTAGTAAGATTGTAGGCATCCATGTCCTCACTCTAAAAAGGAATTTCTAAGGGAAATAAAAGAAAAAAGCTCAGATTAGAGTGAATAGCAGGGAACTCATGGACAATATAAATATCAGACTAATGGTGAATTAATAATTAAAAACAAATTAATAATTAAGGTTTTAAGTTCTTAACATTTCTGCCTAAAATTGAACTAGCCATAGTCTTTCTTAAAATACTTATCTTTTGTTCCTAACCTTTAGAAAGTCCTCTGAGGTATTAACAAGAACATAAAAGTATATTTCCATTATAGACATTAGCAACCTTCAATTAAGTAATTTTGTTAATGAAAGCTGATGGATTTCTCACATCTCCATAGATATTTATTTCATTTAGTCTCATCTTAATATCCATAATTTTAGGTACACTTTCAAGTTAAATTAACAGAGTACAAAATAGGTGTGTCATGTACTCATTGTATATTTCATTGTTATTATATAATTATCATAACAAAGATTCCCTAATACATTATTAAATACTAGGAGTTAATAGATATGTGGAAAATCAAGTCAATATTAGGGTAAAGAATATAAATGAATGGCAATTTCTTCCTTAAACCAAGTATCTCTACTCGGAAGTAATAAATGCAGAAATGTTCTTATGACTTTAAAATCCGTATGTGTAAGATACAATTACTGGCATTAACTTAATTGGATACACAATAACAATGTTAAGCAGACTGTCTGGAAGAACCCAGTTGAACACATGGAAATGCAAATTGTTGGCACTTTAAAACAGTTTTTTTCTTTAGTGTCGTTATTTGGAAATTCTTATATAAAACCTGGTTAAAATAAAATAAAGAGGAATATTCTACAATCATATCCACTTTTGATTAAAAACAATAATTATTTTCTTTGGTCAATGAAAATGCATAAGGCAAATAATGCAAGTTATATGTAATGATTTTTATTCACAAAGGGATTGAAGGGCTTTCCCTTCACGTTTTACTAGGTAACACGTGGATAAAGACCATCAAGATTCCTGGGAGTGCCTAACAAAGTAGTAATTATAGTGGAATGTGACTTTAACTCCTATATCAAGAGGCTAAGACAAGGGCAATTTGAATTTGAGGCCACCCTGAACTACAAAGCAAGGCCTTGCTTTAGAACAAAGCAAGTTAAGAAGAAGCCCTGAAGGAATAACTTTTTTTCTACTGAAGCAAGAGCAGTTATGGAAAATTTTTTGAATAAAATAATTTTAATTAATGATCTCCTAAAATCATAAAATATAACAAAGAAATTTACTATAAAAATAAGTAAATGTGTATACCATTATGCAACTGAAGGGTGGTTAATGAGCAAATAACAATGATTAAAATAAAACTGTGCCATATTAGTTCTTAATCTCCCAAATGCTCACAACCCTGCAGGAATGCTAAACTGTTGACAACTGAGTACAATTAGTCTCTGAAAACAGCAAGAAGGTGTAAGTATATAAAGATGACACCTTTTTTCACACGAGTAATGTCTTCAGAGTAAATTCTAATTTATACAATTAATTAACTCTATTTTCACTCACATAAAAATTGACCCTTTAAAAAGGGTTGTGATATATTCATCAATAGCATTCTTATTAATAAATATACCCAGTTGGTTCCCAAATTATATGACAAATATATGCCCATTGTACCTGAAATCACATTGTTCCTACATTTTACACTTAACGTTTTGAACATATTCAATGAAACACATGGACTTGATATACACAGTACAGAACTTGTTCATGTGGAGACAGTGCTTGTATCCATCTTAGCAACCTCCTCTTCCAGATTCAAACATAAATAAGTAAATATTGAGCATTTTTTAATGAATTAGGAGTGTGTCATGTTTCCCATCATACATTTCTCAAGAAGAGTTCATGCAGCACACAATGGACAAATGTGTAATTTTTACACCAGAGATTCTGGGAATCGCGTATGAAGTGCGCTCCATGTGCTTTAATTGGTTCATGGTATAATGTATGATTATTAATGAGAATTGGCATGTATAGATAGTGTTCACCATTTGTTAGAAATATCCCAGAATTCACACTTTCTTAATATCAGTCTCCCTTACCAGTTTTAATATAGTAAATGCCAGCTACATGAAGCTTTTCTCTTCAGAAAGTATCCAAACTTCTGTTATAGAGAGAACACAATTAATTGTTAATTAAGCAAAAAATAAAATATAAGCTTAAAACTTAGCATGATTAAAACTGTATTTGATTTATTGCAGCAACATTAGTGAAATAGGCAAATTTTGCTTTAAAAGTAGGTCCCATTGGCATTAAAAAGAATTCAGCAAGTTAAAGCAAATGACCTGGCCATCAAGTTACATCAGTAAATAAAAGCAAACTCACCGCTTGAATGTAAGACTCAAATGAGCGGTTAGTACGTAATTTATACTACTCGTGAATATCCTTGGGGAGTCATGATAATAAGAACTTAAGAGAGACTATGCACATTACTATCAACCTATCAACGGGATTGCATAGCTAATTAATTTTTTGCTCTTACAGAGGATCTGACTTCAGTGCCCAACACCCATAAGAGAGCTCAAAACCATCTGTAACTCTAGTTCCAGGGAATTTGGTGCCTTCTTTTGACCTTCATGGGCACCAGGTACACACATGGTATACACACACACATGCAGGCAAAGCACGCATATATATGAAATAAAACCTAAATCTTTTAAATGATAGTACACATAGGTTTTATCTTTTCAAGCCACCACAGTATCCAAGGCAGAACATACTGTTATCTGGCTAAATGATCATGCCAGCAGGTTGCCATCAAATTATTTATGTTTATACCAATAGAGCTATACTGATGTCAGCTTTAGTCACAAAGCTTATTTTTCAGTGGGCAGAAGTCAATGGGGAAATTCTCAAAGTCATACGCATAAAAGACTAAGTTCTCAGTCCTAAATAGTATATTAATATTAACCCTATCACTACCACCAAGTCTCAGGGAGCATAATGGGAGAGACAGAGCAAACATCAGAACCAAATGACAGGCTAGAGGGAGTATTATGTGGTTTTGCTTCCTGAAGGTAACATAGTTGTGGGAATAATAAATTCACAGAGACAGTAGTAGCCTGCATATGATTCCAAAAGATCCAAAGAGTCAAAATCCTAGTATAGATGGGGTAATTGATTTCTAAATTCCAGCCCTTCCTGAGAAAACTGTTGACGATTGGTAGTTGATGGGGATGGAGAATCATTCTATTCGAGTATGTAGGCACAGGTATGATTTCCATGCTCCAGGAGAGGTTCTCACCCGTGTACACATATGGGAATGATTCATGGGTTTTTAAAAACAATTGAAGTTAGGAGGGACACATATTGAAGGGATATGAGTGCATTTGAATGACATTAAGGGGAATAAATATGGTCATATTTTATAGTACACATAATAAAATATTCAAAATTAAATAAAATTTAAATATATTATTAAAAACAACTATAAGCCGGGCGGTGGTGGCACACGCCTTTAATCCCAGCACTCGGGAGGCAGAGGCAGGCGGATCTCTGTGAGTTCGAGGCCAGCCTGGTCTAGAAGAGCTAGTTC
>NW_026070391.1:0-3822 GCF_014885135.2 Alexandromys fortis
AATAAATAAATAAATAAAATAAACACTGTCTGGCCCATTAGTTCTAGCCTCTTATTGGCTAACTCTCACATCTTGACTAACCCATATCTAATAATCTGTATGCCACCATGAGGTCATGGGTTACCGGCATGAGTCTAGCTAGCGTCCGTCTTGGGAAAGGAAATCATGGCATCTGCCTCATTGCCTTCTTCCCAGCATTCTGTTCGGTCTTCTCCACCTATCTAAGCTGCTGTTCTATCAAAAAGCCAAGGCAGTTTCTTTCTTAACCAATGAAAGTAACACATAGACAAATGACCCTCCTAAGTCACCTAGAAGTGGTATCTCCTCATTGTCCCCACATGCTTCTTTCATTTCTGTTTCCTGACTCAGTTATGACTGACTTCTTTCTAAAATACCTTCCTCTTCTCCACCCATCAAGGTCAAAATAGATGTGGATAAGAATAGTATCTACCACAACTATAATTCATTATATAATGTATAAAATCATCAAAGAAAAAATAAAATTTAAAAACATGCACATGATTAGGCTAGTCAAGATTTTATCACAGACTGGGGTGAGGTTCATCTGGTCCCATGCCTCCCTGAGGGACTGCTGGCAGTTTATGGCTGCTGAGAGGTGGGACTGGGAGCTGGCCACTTGCTTTAGCGGTATAGTTCCTGATAAACTGCATAGCTACAGCAAATAACTTCCCACCCACACGGACTATCCTAATTAAATTCAGTGGGTCTCTCTCTGATGCAAAAAGACATCAAAGCAGGAAGGAGATTTGGAAAGAAGGAAGATTTTAGAGCAGCAGAAATGAGAGGGTAATGAGGTGGTGAAAATGATTAAAATGTATATATGCATGAATGAAACTATCAAAGAACTAGAAAAATTGAAAAATAATACTTTTTGTTTTTGAGACAGAATCTCACTATGCAGCACTGGTTAATCTGGTACTACTTATATATGAAGAGCAAGTTGACTTTGAATTCACAAAGATTCACTGCCTGTGCCTCTTGAGTGCACCACCATACCTTGCTAAGAAAATCAATTTTTAAAATATGTATTCATTTTATTTTATATGTATTGAGTATCTTGTCTATATGCCTGGCACTTACAGAGGTCAGAAGAGAGTGTCAGAGCTCCTGGAACTGGAGTTATGATATGGATGATTGTAAACCTCTATATAGGTGCTGGGAGTAAGATGTGAATCATTTGCAAGAGCAATAATTGCTCTTAAAACCAACTCTCCAGCTGAAGAATTACATTTTTAAAAAGAGAACAGTATAGAGAGTGCTATCTACTTACAGATGAAATGACACGGAGTGTTTGGGAGGGTGTCTCATACATAGTAAACACTCTTAGTTCCTCTTTTCTACATGGTGTCACATGTTTTGTGCTACATATGCATCATTACAGGCTGAATTATGCTCTACCTCAATCCATGCTGAAGCCCTAACTACTTTAGAATATACCTTTATTTACCTTTAAAGATGTTTAAATGGGGTCTCCCCAAAACATGGATAACATATAGACACAGGGCAGACATGAGGATAGAACAAGAGAGCAGCTGTCAGGCTGGAAATGGTGGCACTGCCCTAGAATCAAAACACCTGGAAGGAAGGGGAAGAAACTATAAGTTATAGGCCATCCAGGCTACAAAAGGAACCTTTCAAAAAATAAAAAATAAATAAATAATCAAACACAAACAACAAACCACTGCCTTAGTTCTTCAGGCTGCTGGAGCAAAATAGTGTAAACTGGACACAGTAGCTCATGCCTTTCATCCCAGTGCTTCGGGGGCAGAGGAAGGAAGATTGCTATGAGTTCAAGGACAGCCCAGGTTGAAAAGTGAGATCTTTAAAAAAACTAAAACAAAGCAAAGCAAACTAAAACAACCAATCAGAAATCTTCATGATTTATAAATAACCACCATATATTTCTTATATTTCTGGTAAGTCCAAGACTATGGTGCTGGCAGATTTGGTATCTGCTGAGAACTGTTTCCTTAAAGGTGACACCATCTTACTGTGTCCTCATGGGGTGCAAAAGATGAGGCGTCCCTCTGTAGTTTTCGTAAGGGGATAGTTTCTTCTATGAGCACGTCTTGCCCATTTCTTTCTACCTTCACCGTGGGGTTAGTATGTCACCATCTAAGTCCTGGGACACAAACATTCTGAGCACAACAGTGGTTGTAAGCAGAGAGTTGTAAGAAACCAAATTTACCTATCAAGACTCTCATCTTAAATTTCTAGCCCCCAGAACTGTTAGAATTTAATCTGGAGCCGGGAATATAGCTCAGATGGTAGAGAGCCTGCATATGGGGAGGGGAGGGGAAAGGATGGATGGATAAACCATACACAAATGGGTGTGATGTGCACATCTCATCCCAGCATTAGCAGGCGGAGGAAGGAATATCAGGAACTCCACGTCAGCTATATAGTGACTCTAGGCTGAGCTGGCCTACAGGAGACCCTGTTTAAACAAACAGAAAGAAAGAAAGAAAGAAAGAAAGAAAGAAAGAAAGAAAGAAAGAAAGAAAGAAAGAAAGAAAAAAAGAAAGGAAGGAAGGAAGGAAGGAAGGAAGGAAGGAAGAAAGTAAGATCTTTCTGTTTCCAAAGCCACCCAATTTACAACACTCACTTAATTTACAATATTAGATATGGCAAACAGTGAATATAATTAAGAAATTAATGGTTTGCCATTAAATTTGGTAGAATATCTGGATGATATTTTATAAGGCTTAAAATCATAGTGGTTAAGAACTCTGTGTTGAGTCTGGTTCAGCCACTTCTTACTTAGTAAACTGAAGGCAAGTAAAGCCTAAATCTATATACAACAAACGTACTGGACCCAGTACTGTATGTGCCTGTTAGGACTAAGTGAGAAAATGCACAGGACAATGTTGTGCAACATAACATTCAGTAAATGTGTCTGTCTAGCCAAAAGCCTAAATGTTTCCTGAAGGAGAGATTATGGGACACTTTCTCAGCATCTAGTATTTTCTATATCTGTCCAAACCAAGGGAAGGTGGTGTGCTGGCTGGGTGTGTGTCAACCTGACAAGCCAGTCATCAGAGGAAGGAGCCTCAGCTTAGGAAATGGCTCCATCGGACCAGCCCCCTGGGAATGGGGCCATCCTTGGGCTGGTGGTCCTAGGTTCTATAAGAAAGCAATCTGAGTAAGCCATAGGAAGCAAGCCAATAAGCAGCACCTCTTCATTGCCTCTGCAACAGCTCCTGCCTTCAGGCTCCTGTTCTGTCAGAGTTCCTGCCCTGACTCCTTTGATGATGAACAGGGATATGAAGTCTAATAAACCCTTTCTTTCCCAATTTGCTTTTGTCATGGCGTTTCCTTACAGCAACAGAAGCCCTACCTAAGACAGGTGCTGACAAGGAATTAGGTAAACTTTTACTTACAGGGAGTTATAGGGGAGACCCAGCCAATCACCTTGCTTGTAGGGCGGGGTCCCCCGAGGATATTTTTTACTTATAAAGATTGCACCCCACCCTGCCTGCCAGACTTACTCGGCCTGAGCACGTTAACCCCTCCCTGCCTGCCTTGGCTGAGTTTGCAGCAGTACAGCCGCTGCCTGAATAAGCAGAACCCAGCTGCCTTAAGAAAAGCCCATACCTCAACTACTGACAAAGATACAGAATATCCATAAAGTGGATGAAACAGGATTGTCTTATCCTGCCAAGACAGGGTAGGATAGTTCTAAGAAAGTTCCTTGCCTTTAATAACGGTATGTCAGTTATGTTAGGCCTTAGCCAAAGTTGGTTGACTCAACATTGCTAACGAGACTTTGGGTGATTGCCCAGGTAGTCAGTTGTCTCTGTC
>NW_026070392.1:0-3823 GCF_014885135.2 Alexandromys fortis
TGTTTTTCTACAATGTCTATAATTTTAATAGATGGTCATGATAGGTTTAGTTGGAAACTTA
The DNA here is from genome assembly GCF_014885135.2 of Alexandromys fortis. Taxonomy (NCBI): domain Eukaryota; kingdom Metazoa; phylum Chordata; class Mammalia; order Rodentia; family Cricetidae; genus Alexandromys; species Alexandromys fortis. The sequence goes on from NW_026070392.1 coordinate 62, forward strand.
CTGGGAAATTTAAATAATCTGAATATCATTTTATTTATTTCCTTGAATGAACATTATTATCACAGATAGGTGGGAACGTAAGTTGTCCATTCTTTCCAGATTCCAGTGTGTTAATGCTCTAACAATGTCAAAGTAATTAAAATTTTTCACACAATGCATATTTAAAATTTTCATTCTTCTAAGGATTACTTTACAACCCAATTTCCCATATAATGATTCTACTGGAGGTGTTTCTTGTGTCGTCATCTTGTTGAAAATTCTGAGTGACCAATGTGAACATGCCAGGTGATATGGCAACAGAGTTTCCTACCACAGTTTTCTGCTTTTTGGTAGTGTTTTTTTTTTTTAAAAAAAAACATTTCCTGCATGATAACTGAAGTGAAACTCTTTATTGCTGCTGAATATAGGAAAGCTGGAATGTTTTATGTCTGAGTTAGATTAGCATTAGTGGAGAAATAATGTTTGGTGTAGGTCCAGAGTTAAGAATTGCATATTTTAGGAATTTGGAAAGGAAAAGAGACCCTCCTGGTCCAGGCTTGAGTCTCCTCTAGATAGTGTTATAGTGATCTCAGAATTATATTAAGAAATTTTAGAGAACAAGGAGGCTATAGAATATGAGATTACTGAGATGAAGACAAACTCAGCTCAATTAAAAAAAAAAACAGTGTACAGTGAAAACTAAGGAATCTACAGTCTGTTCCCTAATGACAGGAAAAAGAGCAGTCCACATTGGTGCCAGTGACCTATGATGACCACAGTGAACCTGAATGTTGGGCACACTCTGGATTCCAGGAGTCCATGGAATTACTTCTTGATATCTTCCATGTATTTTGAAGAACAGAGATAAATGTATGATCCATGTTTAATGAATGTGAAATGAGATTTTTTTGGCTAGTATTTGAAACAATAATTCTTCAACAATGAGATTACTACATTTGATAAAATCTGTGTAACCGCCAGTTCTTACTTACTAAACCAGGGTTTCTTGAGTATGGTCAGTGAGTACTGAATTTCAACCAGCTCAGTATGAAGCACCCACAGCAAGACTGAAACTGTGACAAGTTTATTGCTAACAATTTGAATTTTTAACTCTTTGTTTTTACAATAATAAGTGTAAAAATAATAAGAATATTAAAAGTGTTTTGGTAAGTTCAAGGACAGGTCAGTGTGCAGAGTGCTCAAGACCAGCAGAGGGCACAATGGAGCCAACAACCAACAAGACAGAAATGAGGAATGAAGGGGATTCCATAGACTCTGTGGACTCACTCCTTAAAGTCTATTAGCTGAACAACACATGCTATAATTGATATGTGATGTCTCAAATTTTCAAACCCAGTAAAAATTAATTGTTAAATATTGCACCAATGTTTTCTCATTTATTTCATTAAGATTTATTTATTTTTGAATATTTTCTTCAAAAAATATATTATGAACTAATTCCATGCCCAGCTCCTCTTAGAACATTACCATGTTTCTATCACTAAATTTCACAATCTTTCTTTCTTTCTATAGAAAGAAAACAAATAGACTAAAAGAAAAAAAAAGTCACCAGATACTATTAGCTAAAACCTTCTGGAAAAGCAAATGTTAATTTCTTATACATGAAAAACGATTAGAAATTCTCCTAATTTAGGGGTTTTGGGAATTTCAAGTCACATTATTCTCATCATTACCATCACCTGTAAATCAGTTTTGTCAACAAGAAGACCAAATATCTCAGGTTGTAATTCTATTTTTAAATTAAGAGATTAGGTCTAGGTGTTATGTCCACAGGGTCTGCACAGGTCTCCAGAATATATACTTCCTCAGACAGGTTGAGGATTTGGACCTCAGCATTCTGTTGCCTGATACAGGTCTCATCTACCTGCTTCTTCCCCATATGTACTAGGTACTTATGTAAGAAATAATATCCAGGCCTCATGGATATACAAAACATGTGGGTCTATGATGGTAAATAGAGGAATGTCCACATCCAACAACAACTTTTGATCAGTGTCCTATCCAGAATCACTGAGAACACATACCTTTACCATGGAATGGAGTTGGATTATCTTCTTTCTCATGGCAACAAGTACAGGTAAGTGATTTTGTAGTTCCAGACTTGAAGAGGGTCCACACACTCAGTTAACAGTGACTCCACTCTGCCTTTCTCTCCACAGGTTTCCACTCCCAGGTCCATCTACAGTGATCTGGTGCTGAGCTTTTGAGGCCTGGTACCTTGGGGAATTTGTGCTGCAAGCCTTCGGGCAATAATTTACCTACTATATGCACTGTGTGAAGCAGTGACCAGGGCAGAGCTTGAAGTGATTTGGAAGAGTTCAAATTGGAAATGGCATTATTTTTTATTAACAGAAGTTCCAAGGCAAAGCCACCTTGATTGTAGGCAAATCCTCCAGAAAAGCATACATAGAGCTCAGCAGCCTGACATCTGTGGATTCTGTGATCACCTACTGAGCAAGAAAAAGTGATGCATCTACATGGTGAGTATGTCAAAACCTTAGAGGACCAGGAATTTGAGATGACTTTGAAGATTAGCCTACATAAAATATCAGAAACAATCATTCGGAGTGTCTATTTGTGAGCCATTTCTTCACATTCCTGTATGGTGTTTTTCAATATTTCAAAAGAACATCAGAGAATTGAAGATAAGCTGATTCTGGATGTCCCGTACAGTCCACCATACCTTGACAAGATCTTTATCAGTCAATATCTTAGGCATGCTTCTGCTTTAGAGAAACAAAAAAAGTAGCAAACTCTAGCATAGCAAACTTAGACATCATATTATATTATCAATATTGTCTTTAAATCTAAGAGTTTAGAACTGTGTTTGGAGTTAATGAGAATATACTATAATATGAATTTCTCTTGTACCCTTGCTCAGAAGACATTGGGCCAGAGGTGTAGGATTCCAAACTGGGAATGTAAAAGACTAGTTAAAGTCATGAGGAGCCCTGCATGCTCATTAACCTGTTTCCTGAAATGTGATTGTTAGTATTAGTTAGATGGAAGTTAATCAGACTGGGACTCTAGAGTGGAGGGTCTAGAATATGCTTAAACTTTTGGAACTCATATTTATGTTTCCTTTATTATGAGGAGCAGAAGGAGAGAGACCATGAGCAAGGAAGTCAGGACCATGAGGGATATGTCCACCCACTGAGACGGTGCAACTGATCTAATGGGAGCTCACCAAGGCCAGCTGGACTGGGACTGATGGAGCATATGATCAAATCAGACTCTCTGAATGTGGCTGACAATGAGGGCTGTCTGGGAAGCAAAGGACAATGGCACTGGGTTTTGATTCGACTGTATAGATGTGCATTGTGGAAGGCTCATCTGTTTGGATGCTTACTTTCCTAAACCTGGATGGAGGGGGTAGGACCTTGGATTTCCCACAGTGCAGGGAACACTGACTTCTCCTAGGACTGGAGAGGGAGGGGGAGAAGGAGAGGGCAAAGGGGAAAGGAAATGGGCAGAAGGAAGGGAGTGGAAATTTTTAACAAAATACCAAAGCTTTGAAAAAAAAGGAAAAAATAAAATAGTTTAAAAACACTGACCTCATACAGGAGTACTACATCTTACACAGCCAATACAGGACTAGCAATAAATATTAATAAATGAGTTGAAATTTTAGAAATTATTTACAGAAAAAATGGCACATACATATCACTGTTTTTCAATATTAGATATCAAAGTCCAAGGATTTTTAAGAATCAGCACTAAGCTGAACCATTGGAAACCATTTCTTCAATATCTGGATTCAAC
>NW_026070393.1:0-3831 GCF_014885135.2 Alexandromys fortis
ATACAGCATTCCTTCCATGTATGTCTGCAGGCCAGAAGAGGGCACCAGACCCCATTACAGATGGTTGTGAGCCACCATATGGTTGCTAGGAATTGAACTTAGGACCTTTGGAAGAACAGTCAGTGCTCTTAACCTCTGAGCCATCTCTCTTGCCCCTTGGCTAATCATTTCTTATTGTGACGTCAGAGCTGTTTTTTTCTCTATCTAGCAGGAAGCACACTGTGGTCCACTCATTGCCTCATGTGCAGAGCAGGAGCAAGGATGCTCATTGGTTTTTGTTGCTGTTATTGTTGTTGTTGTTTTTTTCAAGGTGAACAAGACTATTTCAGGTGACCATTTTAGGTAGGCTCTGAATTTGTCCAGCAGCAGCAGAACATAAAATGGGCAGGTGGAGTCAAAGCCACTCTTCCAAAGCCACCAATTCATCCTTAGCTTTTGATTGGCAGGAGAGTAACAACATGGTGGTGCCTGCCATGCAACTGGCCAGCAAGATCCCAGACATGTCTGTGCAGTTGTGGTCATCGGCCCTCCTGAGAGGTGAGAGTGAACAAGGCTATCAGACATACTTGTGGGGCCCTGATAGCACATGAGCAGGACTGCATCTCCAGGGACTTTTATTTTTGTTTATTGGAGATGGGGTCTGATATGTAGCCCTAGCTGGCCTGGAATTCTATGTAGACAAGGCTGGTCTTGAACTCACAGAGATTTATATTCCTTTCCTGCCAAGCCACCATGCCTGATTTTCCAGGGGACTTTTAAGAACTGTGGTAGGTGGAGCTGGGACTTCTCCTAATAGGGCTTTGTGGATGATCCTTCTGGACCTCAAGATGAGTTTGCATCCCTGAGGGCAATTCCTGTCTGCTCTGGTTAGTATGGGTTTGGCCACCCAGAATATGAACTAGACAATGACCCCTGCTCCATTCTCAGATCTGAACAAGGCATGCGGGAATGCCATGGATGCCCATGAGGCTGCACAGATGCACCAGAACTTCTCCCAGCAGCTGCTACAGGACCACATTGAGGCCTGCAGCCTCCCAGAGCACAACCTCATTACGGTATACAGGGTGGGGAGCAGACATGCGGGTGAGGGCCTCCAGCTCCTCAGGTGTGAAGGGCTATGTTGTCCCTTTTTCCTAGAAGGGCCACCAGGCTCACCCATGTGTGTTCTCCCCGACAGTGGACAGATGGCCCACCACCTGTGCAGTTCCAAGCTCAGAATGGACCTAACACCAGCCTGGCCAGCCTTCTGTGAGGCCCTTCTGGCCTGTGTCCCCAACTTGGACCCAACACTGGAGCTCTCTGGGAACAAAACCACCAGGGTATCTACCAGCCCCTCACCGTTGTCCAGAGCTGAGTGAGTCCCAGGAATGTTGGAGCCGTCATCTGCCTCTGAGGGTGACAGCTGATCCCTGCCTGTACCAGGACTCAGTGCCATCTCTTGGAGGGGACTGATGTCCTAATCTTTGTCTGAATAGGATGACAATCTGTGTATAGGGCCATCATCAGACTGTTCAACAAAACCTTGGTGCCGACTACCTAAGTGCAACAGCACAAAGCAGCCTCCAGCCCAGGGCAAGCTGAGGGTAGAGACATAATCCTCACTTTCCTCATCCTGCTGTTCTTCCAGTGCCCCTGCACTCAGGGACTTCTGAGGACCTGGAAGTCAGCCTCTCGACCTGACTGTTCTGGAAGGTGATCTTAGTGCAGGGGAGGAGCTTGGGGCCAGGTGTGCATGTACAGTTGATGGCAGCTGAGACTTTGGGTACCCATCTTGCCTTCGGCAATCTCCTTGCTCATATTCAACATCGCCTCTTGGCCCAGGGTACTAGGCAGAAGTCCCGCTGGACCTGACTGAAGGAGCTTCCTTCCTAGCAGCTGTGCGGCCTTCCATGGAGGACAATTATGGGACCATCTCAGCTCCTCTTGGCTTATGGGCTCCACCAAGGGTGACACAGTGATGTCAAGGGACAATGGTTCCTGCCAGTTTGTGGTACCTAGATAGGTACTCTCTTTGGTGGCGAAGATGGTGCTTGGAAGCTGTCTGTCACCCAGGCACCATGAAGGCCACTTCTCAGAGCTTTGGAATCCATGACTGAAGGGACAAGGCTCCAAGGCCTTCGTGGACATCGTCACTGAGCCACGTGGCAGCCACTGCCCATGGCCAGGTGCTCCCAACCTTTTCCTCTTCCTCCAGCCCCTTGGGTCCCAGGGACCCCTCAGTTTCTGCATCACAGCCCTGCCTATTTATTTAAGCTTTCTTTTCTTTCTTCTTCTTTTTTTTTTTTTTTTTGCTTCTAGGGCATTTTGTACATAGAGCATTTCAAACAAGAACCTTGCAACTTGACATCTGTCTTGGTGTTAGAGTGCTTTTAGTGACCATGTCTTAAGCACTGAAAGCTAAGGATGGGGTTATGACAAACTCCATGATCGGTGTGGAGGGGGCGACTGAAGTGAAACCTCCATGACCCCAGTGCAGTCACTACAGTGTCCATTAACTAAAGATTGAGAGAAAAACCCCAAAGGGCCAGCACGCACAGATATTATGGCAGCCACAAGCCACCCAGGGAGCCAGGCTGGGGTCTAGCCCTATATGTGTCTGTCCTCCCTTGGTCCACAGGTGACACAGGTGAAGGAAGGTATGTCATGAGTGTGGAGAGTTTTTAACGTGGTGTTGCCTGGTTTTAGCAGCTTGTGCTTTTAATCAAGAACTTAACAGTTTTAAGTGGAAAGCTGTGAGAAGTCCACCCACCTGTATTGCTGGTCTCTTCCTACAGAACTACCACTCCTCCAGTCTTCTCATTTTCCCACCCTCCAGCCCTCCCAGCGGCCACTCTGTGGACTGGAGTCCAGCCTCAAAGGCGTAGCCCCTTTCTGAACTTAGCCTAGTGGGAAGCTGGTCCACAGCCCCTTTTTCTGTTTGATTTTGGGTGGTTTGGTTGATTGATTCCTTTGTTCTTGTTTTGAGGGCTCTGCAATGCAGCGGTGCCCAGCCTGAGTAACTCAGTTTTCTTGTCTCAATCTCCCAAGTGCTGGGATTACAGGCAAATTCCACCATGCCTGACTCTTAGTTTGGCTTTGGGGTTTTGATTGGAAGGGACAGTTCTTAAGAGCTTTTTTGTTTTTGAGACAGTATCTCTTATTTACGAATGACCCTGAATTCTGATTCTCCTCTAACTTATGGTGATAGGCTTTTGCCACTACACCTGCTTTACCTGGTACTGCTAGGCTAGTGGTCCACCAACTGAGCTATAGCTATAGCTTCATCTCTTAGTCCCCTGTCTTGATACAACATTTGGTTTAGACCCTCTCTGAAGTACATTCCACCCTGCAGCTCCAGCAGACAAGCCCCTAGACAGGTTTACTCCTGTACCCAGGTGTCCCACTGGTCCCTGAGTTACCAGCGTTTAGGAAGCTGAAGTGGGAGAACTATTCCAAGTTCCATGCCAGTCAGGGCACCACAGTGAATTGCAAATACACCAATAAAAGAAAGCCTGGGCCAACCCTTGTGCTCCAGAGTGGGAAGGCTTTTTGCTGTGCCATGGGATTGGTTTTTTGTTTGTTAAATCTTGACTGTTGAGTTGAAATCCATATAAAATTAGACAAGTTTTGTTGATGGGTTTTTTGGTTGACTGAATTTGACAGAGATAGAATTTTACTGTGTAGCCCTAGCTAGCCTTGAATTTGTAGCTATTCCTCCCCAAATCTCAGCCAAGAATAAGGTGTAATCCACCCTTCACAGGTTTAGACTGTTTTGTTTTTGTGGCTTGGTTTGAGGATCTCCACCACTGGGCCTAGGGCATTCTTTTTTTTTTTTTTTTTTTTTTTTTTTTT
>NW_026070394.1:0-3836 GCF_014885135.2 Alexandromys fortis
TTAAGAGCATTGCCTGCTCTTCCAAAGGTCCTGAGTTCAATTTCCAGCAACCACATGGTGGCTCACAACCATCTGTAATGAGGTCTGGTGCCCTCCTCTGGCCTGCAGGCATACACGCAGACAGAATATTGTATACATAATAAATAAATAAATATTTAAAAAAATAAGCGCAGTGGTTATAAATATTTCCTTTGACTCTCGCTCTTTTGTACCTCCTGTCTCAGCTCTTTCTAGAGAAGCTTTTTTGAAGGCTTCTGTGGTTGTGATGGGTGTTACATGTAGAAACACGTGTGCTGACGCTCTGCTTTCCGCTCTCTGGTCACCTTTATGCACCTGGGATGCCTCCTCCACTTTTCTTTTAATAGAGGGAGGCATCGTAAATTGTGAACACCATCTGTTAGGTCAGAATTTACTGCCTGGCTTCAGAGCATCGATTTACAACTGCCTTCAATTTTCAGAATCTTTTTCTGTTGAATGAGCTGTTTGAGTTTTAGTTGAGTTGGTAACATTGCTAATGATTGTGGTGCTTCATTTGGTGGCCATTGCTTCCTTTACCTTTAAGCTCTTCATTTTCAAAGCTGCTGGTGAGGAGGGAGAACCGCAAAGTGAGACCGGTACATAACTCATCAGTGATTGCCCACAGAGCACTCGGAAAGCCTGGCAAAAGTTACTTGAAGTTGTGTTGCCCTTCCCTGTTTGGGGAGCTTAGCATTGTAGTTCTCTTGGGTGTTTGAATGGGGAATGTGTACTGACTGAAGTGCATCCTGTAGACTGCTACTCTTTGCTCAACTCAGTTTGAGTTATAAAGCCTAAATTTGCATTAGGTTGTCATCTTTTTAAATATGATTCAAATATGAGTATTTTAGGCATAATAGCATATGCCTATAATCCCAACCCTCTGGAAGCTGAGGCAGGAGGATCTTGAGTTTAAGGCCATCTTGGACGACACAGAAAGACCCTATTTCAAATTTTTTTTTTAAAAAAGTAAGTCTGGTGGTGGTATTCTGTGCCTCTAATACCAGCACTTGGGAGGCAGAGGCAGGTGGATCTCTTGAGTTCCAGGACAGCCTGGTCTGCAGAGCAAGTTCCAGGATAGCCAGGCTACATAGAGAGATGCTGTCTCAAAACAGTAAAAAAGCAAACCAGAATGTGTTCTGCATTGCACTTGCCCTGCTCTCTGGGATGTGGACGTTGTATGGCATACAGTTGACAGAAGGACCTCAGGTAAGGTCTCTTAGACTGCAATGCTGATGTTATAGCACCTGGCCTTATCCCACATCACTTACAATCTCAAAACCAGGTTAATGTACATGGATACAAGGGGCTCCCCAATTCTGTGGTTCTAGTTTATTTTGAGGTGTTGAAGATGGATGTATGTACCTGCTGTGATATGACCCACATTTTTTCACTGGCAGGTGCTGCAGGCCCACGGCTCTTTACCATACACCAGATTGATGCCTGCACGAACAACTTGCCAAAAGCCCACACTTGGTGAGTTATTTTTGTAGCTTTTCCTCTGTCAGTGCAGGTAGGTGATAGTTCTAAACAGATTTGATTTTTCATTTATTCTTCTCGCGCATAAGTGGACCCTTAAGAGAAATGATGAGCACTTCTTTTTTTGTGCCTTAAAAATTGAAGTTTTTCAGAAATGAGTAAGCAAACCCAAAGTGATGATGTCTGCGTTAGAGAATTGCTGGCTTCTAACTTTGTGACATCAAGACCAAGACCACTGTGCTGTGTAACGGCATACTTGCAGTGTCTGTTGACTAGTTTTGAACAAATGATAAAGTCTGATTTGCTTATTCACAGCTTCAATCGAATAGACATTCCGCCCTATGAAAGCTATGAAAAGCTCTATGAAAAGCTGCTAACAGCCATCGAAGAAACATGTGGATTTGCTGTGGAATGATGAGCGCCAAGGACTTAACCTAGAACTCTTATTTATCCCCGGGCCGACAGCCTCCTTCAGCAGCGCTTCAGAGAACGCTGGAATACAGGGCAGCCCCCTCCCCTGCCCCTTAGATTCTAGGACACTGAGGGGAAAGGACAGTTTTGAAATTCCTTTTCAAGGAAAAATAAAGGTCTTTATGCTTTGCCATGAGGACACACTCAGCTGCTATTTAAAAATTAATACCTTGAACCTAAAGAATGCTGACTCCCTGCGTTTCCAGAGTTAGGCAGTATTCTACACTTAAAGACTACTACTATTTTTATAAAAGGTTATCTATCCAAATTGCTTCACAGACTCGCGTCTCTTCGCACAGCAAGACAACTCCAGCAGTCGGTACACATCACATTTCATTTTGACTGAATACATGATTTTTGAACAGCTCCTATACTTGCTCTTTGTAAAACCTAAATAAAATTATTTTGAATTGTTCCACCTTTGTAAACAATTGGCTAAAGGAATCATTACCTTTATGAAATTAAGCCATTTACATGTTTAGTTGTGTTTTTCTATAGCAGAGTGTTATATTTTGCATTATGTGTGGGTCACCCTAGCTTAGGTGGGGTTTTATATTTTTCAAGTGTGACTTTCTTGGAAATTCCTAATACAACCATTTAAACTGAATTTATTTGCTATCCTCCCTGTTTTTAAGACTAGCTTTTTAAAAAGAAAAAAATCTTCATGTTCTTGAATCAAGAGGATCGGGTATTTTGGATTTACTTTCATCTTAAATTGAAATACTGCATTTTTATAGCTTCTCTGCATGTGATGGGGTTTTCATTCTTTGCTGGGTCAGCTTGTCTTTTATATGCTATTTCTATAAACCAAAGTCTCTAATAAGTACATCTAACTTATATTTTAATTAAGTTTCTAAAAGGAAAATTTTTGCTCTAAAGATTGTTTAGCTTAGAGAGCCCTGCTATTACCTCACTGGAAGAACTGGAGGTGGCAGTGGGCATGGTGGGCAGGGAATGTTGTACATGAGTGAAGTCAGGTGTGCTGGCCATGCCTGTGATCCTGCTCCTGGGAGGCTGAGGCAGGGGGAGTAGTTCAAGTTCAATGCCAGCCTGAGCTACATAGCAGATCTTGCCTCAAGTGAGAGTGACTCTAAGTCTATTGTACAATTTACTCTAAAACTGAAGAGTTCATTTAGAAGTAAGGGAGTGGAGCCCTGGCTGCCACATTGCTGACTTCCAAGCGTTCAGGTTGAGTTTTTAAGGTGTGTGGCTCATCCCATGATCCAGAAGGTAACCAAAATTCTGGGGTGAGGGATGGTAACCATCTAAAATCACATTGGATTTTAAATTCAACCATCCAAAACAACGCACTATTATTTTTAAACATGATGTAAAATAAAAATAGAAAATTTTGATGAGCTTGGACACAAGGACATGAAGAACACTTGATAGAAATTGTGACTAAGCCTGGTGACTGACACCTGTAATCCTATCATTGAGGAGGCAGAGGCAGGAGGATGAGGAGATCAAGACCAGTCTGGTCTACATGGGTTTGAGGCTACTTTGAGACCCTGTCTCCAGGGGGAGAGGACCACAACTGACTGGGATGCAGTGATAATGAGATGCTACTTTTAGTGGTTTTTCCATGCAGTGTAAAGCAGGCAAATCCCATCTCTTTGAGTGCCTTTTAACTTTATAACAATGACTTGACAAGAGCTTTAAAGGAGATCACCCTATGTAACAGTCTGCAGTAGCACATGACATCCGAAAACATGATTTAGATTTCAATTTCAAAATTACATTACCTGATTACTTCCAAATAGGTGCTAAGCCAACAAAAAAAAAAAAAAAAACACCAGTGTCGTTGAACCTGGACTTGCCTTGTGTTTAATGTGAATATTTATATGTTTCTGCGTATCCTTCCTCTAGTT
>NW_026070395.1:0-3861 GCF_014885135.2 Alexandromys fortis
TTTTTTTGATAGGGTTTCTCTGTAGCTTTGGAGCCTGTCCTGGAACCAGCTCTTGTAGACCAGGCTGATCTCAAACTCACAGAGATTTGCCTGCCTCTGCCTCCCAAGTGCTGGGACTAAAGGCATACACCACCGCCACCCGGTTTGATTTCTCTTTTCTGTCTGTTTGTTTTGTACTATTCTGGTGTGCTTGGTTTTGTTTCATCTTACATTTTATTTTTGTTATTATCCCTTAGAATCCTTTTCATTTTCTAATGGGATACACAAATGGGATACCACCAGATAATAAGGGAGAAGGGTGGGGGGGAACTGGGAGCATTAGAGGGAGGTGAAAGCTTAATCTATTTTCAATAAAAGGAAATAAAAAGAAAATGTAGAACCAAAAAACTATAGGCACTCCTACTGAGATTCCTGAGAATTGCTGAGTTCAGGTTTCTGTTTATTCAGTAACATTCCTCTGTTTACCCAGATTCCATCTCTTTAGGACATTGTCAACAGAACTACCATTTTAGGTTCCCACTTTTGACATAATAACCAGGATGCCAAACTGGCCCCATATGCCAAGCCAGGTTCTGTGCAGAAGCATTAACTCCACGCCTCGAGTTTTCCTTACTGATCTCAAATGTGTTACTGTTACTCTGACTCAGATGTTATCACAGTCTTTCATATCACTAAATCTCAAACTCTTAAATATTTAACAATATTTCTTTCAGGGATTTGTGAAATCTGTTTCCACTTCTGTCATGGCATGCAGCTCGTGCATACAACTCCCTTCTGTGTCTACACAGTGTTGCAGGTGGTTCTATTGCTCTCATTTTGACTGTGGGACATTCTGAGTTTTTCAGTTGTGGTTTGATGGGGTTCAGGCTTTGTGTGTGTTTCCCACCTACAAACATGTTTTTCTTTTAATTTATTTGTAGAATAATGTCTCCATTTCTCAGTTTTATCATCTAATGTTCCATAATTTATGACAGTCATAGTCATTTAATTGTTCCTTTCTTTTTTTTGAGGGTCTAATTATTTTATGTCATTCAGTTTATACCAAAATTAAGTAGCTATTTCAAATAAATTGATAATATTTCATAAATTCATTAGGAATCTGTGCTTTTATTTTTTATTTCAGTTTTGAGTGGAGGACTTTTTATTATTTGAGAAGTTTATGTATATAATGCACTTTGATCATATCTACCTCATTTCTTTCCCCATGTTTTAATTTTTTGACATACTTTTAAGTTTATTTTAATTGAATTTTATAATTTTCTCAGCTGTCTAACATCCTTTAACTCAGCATATTCCCCAGAAGAAAATAATGTTCTCTAACAAAACTGATATCAGGAATGTGAAAGATAGAGTGACTTATAAATAGAAAATTATCAACCAATCATTCAATTAATCATCTATCTATCTATGTATCTATGTATCTATCTATCTATAATCCATCATTTTTGTCTATTTTGAGGATTTAAAATAGCTTATTCAAGAAATAAATTCAAATCTAAAAATTATTGTGAAGTTACACAATAATTTGTAAATGACATGCATATATTTTCTACTTTTTATTAGAAGCTGTGACCCATAATATCTGCAATAAAATATTGTATATATTACTTTTATGAAAATTTGTATAACTAGAGACAATCTAATCATATTAAGTGCCAGAAGGAAATTTATTTTGTATTTTTTATGCTTGTGATATCTACATAAATGTGTAAAACCATGTATGTATATATAAGTATGGTTAGAGGAGCAAAAGAGGAAAATAAGATGCATAAAGAAAGACAATATAATAAATGTACAACATATACTTTCGGGGCTGGAGAGATGGCTCAGAGGTTAAGAGCATTGCCTGCTCTTCCGGTCCTGAGTTCAATTCCCAGCAACCACATGGTGGCTCACAACCATCTGTAATGGGGTCTGGTGCTCTCTTCTGGCCTGCAGGCATACAGAATATTGTATACGCAATAAATAAATATTTTAAAAAAAGATACACTTTCACAAATATATCTTTATGTAACAGTGCACTTTGTTTAATGAAGACAATGAAAAGTTTAAAAAAAGAATGCATATAATGTAAAAAAATCACCATTATGCCCACATTATTTAAGATGACATATAATTTAGTGACACACTGAAGTGACATTGTAGTCATTATTTATTTATATCAGTATAAGTCAGTATTTTTCCATATGAGTTAATAGTGTAAAATTATGGAAATATGAGGGTTTATAAGTTTTGAAAGCCAATCTTGGAATGGTGGTACTTTATTTCCAGCACTTGGGAAACAGAGGCAGGTAGATCTCTTTGAATTTAAGTACATCATGGTCTACATAGCAAATTCTAGTACAGGGCTTCAAATTTATATTTATCATTATGGTGTCCTTTCTTTAGTGACTTACTTAAAATCATTTCATTTAAATCATTTGACCTTCTTGAGAAATCAGAATTCATAACCCTCTTCTGGATAAAAATATGCTAATGTGATCATATTTAAGTCATGCAGTGGTTGAATCCTCTTTGTGGAGACATGATCAAGTATTATACAAAAGAAATATTTTCTTTTGGTTTTCTTTGTTTGTTTGAGAAAGGGTTTCTCTCTGGAACCCTGGCTGTCCTGGAACTTGCTTGGAAAACCAGGATGGCTTCAAACTCAAAGAGATCTGCCTTCCTCTCAAAAGAAGTATTTTTTATTATGGTGTTATGAATAACAAAAGAGTCATAGTAGAACAATCTATCATGTATATGTCTCATCTATACTGAATAGCTATGTAAACACCATCTGGAAACTTTATTTCTCAAGAAGTAATATTAAAGATAGCATTTCAAATCTCCTCGATTTGAACATACAGATACATAAATATTTTATTAACAATGATTCTCCAGAAACTAAAATGTAGATGAAAACCTTTTCCTTCAATTTTATCACCATTTTGAATAAACTACAGATATTATAAAAGACAGTTTCTGTTTTTTTAATGTTTTTATGAAGCAGAAGACATATTGAAATTATTTAAAACATTATCTATTGAAGTCTCTAAATTGAAACAGTTTATTAGAATTATGCTCCCTGGATTTTTATGTAATAGTATAGACAATAAAGAAGTCCCTGTTAAGGAGACAACAGAAATGGATCTATTCTGGATTTTTATTATATTATAGGTACACTCAGTATATTGTTTATGTAAGTGAGAGTGCATTGAAACCACTGGACCGGACCCCTTCATGGCAGAAGGAAAACTTATTGGGGAAATAAACTGGTGTGTTCTAAAGGATAGAAGACAATAGTTCTGTGAGAAAAAAAGGTGATTTATATACTACTGGGCAAAGGGGACATCTTAGAGCTGGTGCAAGTTTTTCAGATTGATCAGGAACTAGACACCTTTATTGTAGGTAAATGACCTTTATGTCAGCTAAGGGAGGTAGTGGTTTTCCAGCTATTAGGACCCCATGCCTCTCAATTGATTTTCACAGCCAGACCAGAATGTGTTTAGCTCAAAGTTGTGACACTGTCAGCCTTACTGCTTTGGTTCAAGCAGATCAGCACCAAATTAGGTGAGGAAGACCCCAACAAAGACTCAAAATTTTCACCCATCCAGGAGACACCAAGCTTCAGCTAGCTTCCAGAGGCAATCATTCGCTTTGAAGAGGGTCTTCCTGTTTTTGTGCTTTGTTGTGTGGTATTCTTCATTTGTAATGAAAAGCTTTTATTCACCAGTGTAAATGGAAAGCAAAGGAAGAGGAAGAGAACAAAAGAGAAAGAGAGAGAGACAGACAGACAGAGAGAGAAACAGACAGAGAGAGAGACAGAGAGAGACAGAGACAGAGAGAGAGAGAGAGAGAGAGAGAGAGAGAGAGAGAGAGAGA
>NW_026070396.1:0-3816 GCF_014885135.2 Alexandromys fortis
GGCTGCTTTGTCTTTTAGCTCCACCCAGTCCAGCATGGAAGAAGTATGTTCACCACTAGCTCTGCAAGTCATACTCACTGCCCCAACTCCAGGCATATAATGGGTTTGTGTCACCATTAAGCAATTTGTAACACTCTGCTCACAAAGCCCATTTAAATGCTCCATAATAGAACCTCCCAAAAGAGCCAGAGCAATTCATGATGCCAGCAAACCCAGGAAGCCAGCTTTTAAAGAAGCTGCACTGTTCCATGCAGCCAGAAAACAGAGCCTATCTGAAAAATGTAGCTACCAAGAAGCTGCACATGACTCCCCTTTTTGTGGCTCTAGAAGCCCTCATTTTTTTCCTTAAGCTCTTTTAGATCTTATGTGGATACATGCCCCAGACAGTGAATACCAATTTGTTGGCATCTAAAAGCATTCCATAATCACCCAGAATGGAGTATAACAATGGTTTATTTATCTGGGGATAAACTCACCAAAAGAGTAGTGATCCATAGTACTCTGTAAGCACTGGAAATTGGAACTGAATCCAGCAGTTGAAAGATCCAAGAATACTTTTCTTCAGCATTTATAGTTCATGAGACCATGCCCAAAGTGGGCCAGTTTCTTGGCTGAAGGAGTTCCTACAGCAGCTGTCAGCTTCAGTGGGAAAGGCAAGGCCCAAACTCTAGTTTGGCCTCTTACTAAGTCACAGTGATGAGACAATACTCTGAGAGAGAAACACAAGCGCTTGCTTTCTGCCTCAATTCTATGTCATTGTGAAGTATATAAAAAATGAAAGCTAAGATGAAAGGTCAAAAAATTATGCTGTAGAATAAAAGCACAAAATAGGTGTAGAGATAAACCAAAACAAAGAAAGCAGATTGACAAAAGTACAAAAGGTTTTGGTTCAGACGTATTTGTGTTGTATTTCTTCTTAGGTGATACCCTTAGTCAAGTCATTGAATAACTTCATCCTGGTTTATAACATCTGGGAAATAGCATGCAATTCATGAGGTAGTTTTATGAATCCAGTGTTTAATAAACATGAAAAACCTGCTATAATAATTGTAATGTAATTGATTATTAATAAATTACAGTTATGATGATGATGTTTCAGTAACTATTATTAATACATATTGCTGAGATCTCTAAAACCACACATTATACTTTACCTTTTAATTATCATAAATGCACAGTTTGTGGAATATAATACAATGCTTACTGAATTGTAGGATAATTTAATGTTTGTTTTCAGTGCCTTTTATGTCCAGCATCCAATAAGAAAGGCATAGCGTTTTATCTCCATACAGTTATACCAAAAATGGTGCTCCTCTAGTCTCCCAAGGGAAAGTATCCTTGCTAAGAAAAGTTTGATATCTGTGAATCGAATATTCAGAAGAGTCCTTATACTCCTGGGCCCCATTATGGAACATGGAATTTTCCTCTTTTAATTTTTCTGATGTAATTTTCTCTATAACATTCATGTCATTCACATTCTGTCTTAGTAGCTGTTCTATAACTTTAAAGAAACACTTTGACCAAGGCAACTCCTTTAAAAGAAATATTTCATTGGTACTTGTTCATAGTTTTAGAAGACTAGTCCATTATTATTTGGTAGGGAGCATGGTGCTAGAGTGGTAGCTTGGAGTGACATCCTGATCTACAAATAGAGAGACAGGCTACACCTGGCATGGACTTTTGAAACCTCAAAGCCAACCCCTAGGGACACACCTCCTCCCAATCCTTCTCAAATAGTGACACTTTCTGATGACTGAACATTCAAATGTATGAGCCTATAGGGGTCATTCTTATTCAAATTATCAAACATGCATTCATTGTGATCATCTATATATTATAGAATATTTTCATTTAACAAGTTTCAGTCTATTTTCCAATTGCAATAACAAAATCCTTGAGACTGGGTACTCTACATAGGAAACAGATTTGTTTATCTTATAGTATTAGAACTCAAAGAAGACATCACCCAGTACTCAGTTCTGCTGAGGGTACCTGCTGAGATGGTATTGCAAATGTTAATACATGTGACAGTGGTGACAAGTCAGGAAGACTGAGACCAAAGAGCCAGGTCTGCAGCACTACAACACTCTCAAGCAGACTAAAAGGACTCAAAGGAAGATCAATTCCTTCAAGGGCATCATTTCAAGCACCTAATTACTCTTCAATAGGACTCATTCAACCCAAGCACAACATAGAAGACCAAGATTTCAACACATAAATCCTGGGAGAACATGTTCAAATCATAACTAAACTATATCAGTAACCATAATACATATGACCCTGAAAGACAAAAATATTTCACATTTTCTCTGCCCTTGCAGCTTACAAATGAAGTTAAAATAGCAAACTGTGGCAGAACATTTGTTTACATTGTAAAGATGTGCCTCTCCCTAAAGCATCTTTTGATTGATTTAATGAAGAGCTAAATAGCCAATAGATAGGCAGGAGAGAGTAGGCAGGACTTCCAGGCAGAGAAAGATAAACTGGGAGGAGGAATCAAGGCTTGCCATTTCACCAGCAGACTAAGGAAGTCTGGTGTGTCATACTAGAAAGAAGTAACTGAGTCACAGGGAAGAATATAGATTAAAAGATATGGGCTAATTAAGTTATAAAAGCTCGTTGTGAGAAGCCTACTAGGGCCAAGTTCTTACAATTAATAGTAAGTCTCTGGGTCATGTGATGTAGGATGCCCTTCCGCAAGCTGTGACTACATGTTTTTCTTATTAGTTGATGAATAAAGCTGTTTCAGCCAATGGCCAGGAAGAAAATACCTAGGCGGGATATCAAAACAAAGATGTTTTCCATGGAAATAAAAGCTATAGATTTCTTTAACATTATTAAAGATCAGATCTGGTTGGGGGAGACCTCCTGAAAATATTGGCTATAGACATAAAGAAAGAAACAAAATAAAAACGAAAAAAAAAGGTATATATATGCTGATTCCTCGACATGGGAACAGCTTGAGACTAGATAAGACATGGTAAGTCTTGTTGGCTATGCCATCTTCATGCCTTATTATTACATGCCATCCTTCCATATGGCATGGACAGAGGTTTGGTTATACAGTCCAAATAGACTTACAAAGGTAACAGAGGCCTTTTATCTGCTCAAATAAAGAACAAAAATAATTTTAGTTAACTTATACACACTGTACATTCTATAGCTGTATCAATACAGATATATATGTTATATTTAAAAGTTTGTGTATTTTCAAAAAAAAGAAAGAAAGAACCAGACAAAAATGAAAACAAGTAGCCCAAGTGATCCAGCCTCTTGGAATGCCTCTGTTGCAGTTTCCTCAAAATTCTGCATCTGGAACAACTTCAGAGTTGCTAGCTGAGATTGTCCCATTTCAGACTACTCCAGCCAAGATACACTTACACATAGACTGAACAAAAATTAATACAACTAGCTCTCCCAGGACTTAACCATTGTCTCAATTTTTTCAGGGTACTCTAGAAATGCCATTGCTCCCAGACAACAGGAAACAGTGTACAAAACACAATGCCCACATTCCTGTAAGCATGAATAATAAAAACCCAGAGACAGATATTGAAGTTCAAGCTAAGATCAGAAAAGCAAAGCAGGTAAGTCGCTAGAAAAATCTTACCTCTGCCAAGGTTGGACAACTGCACACTGAGCCCTGAGCCTGTTTTGTCCCATTTTATATTCCCTTTTAGTGCTGGGATTAAAGGCATGTGACTACCTAGTACTGACATTAAAGGTGTGAACCACCACCTGGCTCTATGTCTGCGTTGATCTTGTGTATACCAGGGTGGCTTTGAACTCACAGATATCCATCTGCCTCTGTCTCCC
>NW_026070397.1:0-3916 GCF_014885135.2 Alexandromys fortis
AGAAAAAGGAAGAAAGGACGGGAGGGAAGTAGTCAGTGAAGGTAAGAAAGAAAAAAAGAGAAACAAACAAGGAGAGAGAGAGAGAGAGAGAGAGAGAGAGAGAGAGAGAGAGAGAGAGAGAGAGAGAGAGAGAATGAATGATGCTCAGTTCTTTTAACAGCATGGGATGTGATCATTCCATTCCTTGATCTCTGGGAATGGTTGCCTAGAGCTTTCTCAGCCCACTATTAACACCAAATATATAGCATCTCAAAATAACAACTGAAATCACATCCCATTACTATATGGAATCCCTCAATCCATGCAGCACATCAAAATTTATCTTATGATCTCAAAAACTTAACTTTTACATTGATGTTTGAATTTATGTGTGTGTGTGTACATGTAGATTTTCTCTGTTGTAAGTACTTCTAAGTGTTTTATCTCCTCTACTTCTTTTAAAATTCTTCTTGCATCCATATATGCATGTGTGCAGATGCATGCTTACATGTGTGCAATGCACATCGAGAACCAAGGATCACATCTAAGGTCTTTTTTGGTAAGTCTTCATCTTGCACATTCAAGCAGGCTCTCTCACTTGAATCTGAGCACACTATTTTATATAGTCTAGCTTGTTATCTTGTACTGGCTATCTCTGCCTTCTATGCTCTGGGATCACAGGAAGGCTGTCACACCTGGCACATACTTTTAAGGGTTCTGGAGATGCAGACTCAGGTCCTGATAACTGTTACACTGCTCTACCAGCAGAGCAGTCATCCATCCTTGACTGTTAAATGGACACTTATTTTGACAATGTTTCTAGAAATTTAATGTGCTTCATTTTTCCCAAATGAAAAATTTTATTTATAATATTCACATTTTTATTGTATATACATAACCATACAGTGTAGGGGGAGGGTAAATCTATATGTTGTTAGAACGAAAATGCATAATAAAGTTTAAATCTATTCTATATTAAGTCTAAACATTACTTTAACTGACAAAATACTTCTGAAATTGTTATATATATATATATTACAATTATATTTCATAATACATCCACTCAGTGTGTACGGGTGGGTTTGTGTTCAGGCCCAGCAAATCATCAGTATTCAACACCTCTATATAGGTTAATTAGAAGGGACTGTATTTATATAACCTAAAATTTTGCTTTTACTTTTGACAGACATGTATTAGAGATTTAGACAGTAGCAGAAAATAGTCTTTGCATTGTATGCATATTTTCTATAACTATTCCTTAAAATTACATCAATCATTTTCCTAGAAATGCTTCAATAAATTGCTGCTGCCTGAGGGGAAAAAATTCCCTCGATGTATAATAATCAAAACACAAAACATACAGAATAAAGAAAGAATATTAAGAGCTACAAAGAGAAAAGGTCAAGTAACATATTAAACCTATCAGAATTACACTCAAATTCAAAATGGAAACCATGAAAGTCAGAAGGTTCTGGATAGATGTACTGCAGACACTAAGAGACAATGGATGCAAGCCAAGACTACTATATCCAGCAAAGCTTTCATTCACCATTGATAAAAATAACAGGATATTCCATGACAAAAACAGATTTAAACAATACATAGCCACAAAATCAGTCTTACAGAAAGTACTAGAAGGAAAACCCCAACCCAAGGAAGCTAACTGCACACACAAAAACACAGGCATCTGATTACCCCCCCCCCCCACACCAGCATAACCCAAAGAAGGAAAGACACAGACACTACTACTGAAAAATAACGGGAGTTAACAATCACTGGTCATTAATATCACTTAATATCAATGGACTCAGTTCACCTATAAAAAGACACAGGCTAAGAGAATGGATATAAAAACAGGATCCAGCCTTCTGCTGTATACAAGAAACACACCTCAACCTCAAGACAGACACTACCTCAGAGTAAAGGATTAGGAAAAGGTTTTCTAATCAAAAGGATCTAAGAAACAAGTGGGTGTAGCTTTCCTAATATCTAACAAAATTTCAAACTAAATCATTCAGAAGAGATGGAGGACACTTTATTCTCAAAACAGAAACAATTCATCAAGAGGCAGTCTCAATCCTGAACATCCATGCCCCTAATACAAGAGCACCCATACATGTAAAAGAAACATTACTAAAACTTAAATCATACATCAAAGCCCACAACACTGATAGTAGGACTCCAGTCTCACCAATGGGCAGGTCAACCGGACAGAAATTTAATAGAGAAATAATACATGTCACGACTCAAATGGACTTAACAGACAAAACAACCACCCAGACACAAAAAATATACTTTCTTCTCAGCACCTCATGGGACCTTCTCTAAAACTGACCACATTCTCGGCAACAAAGCAAACCTCTACAAATACAAAAAAACTGGCATAACCCCCTGCATGTTATCAGATCACTATGGATTAAGGTTAAAATTTAATAACAATACTATTCTCAGAAAGCCTACAAATTCATGGAAACTGAACAATGAACTACTGAACCACCCCTGGGTCAAGGAAGAAATAAAGAAAGAAATTAAAGACTTCCCTGAACTCAACAAAAATGATGGCACAACATATACAAACCTATGAAAGCAGTGCTAAGAGGAAAGTTCATAGCACTAAGTATCCACATAAAGAAAATGGAGAAAGCTCATATTACAGACTTAACAGCACACCTGAAAGCTCTAGCGCAAAAAGCAGCAGACTTACCCAGGAAGAGTTGAGGACAGGAAATATCAAATCAATGATGTGGCAGAAGTTTTATTAATGGACACGACATTTGAGTTTCATACAACATCCATGTGTCACAAAGTGGATTATTTTATTCCCACACATAGAATTCTAAAAATGCAAAGTCTATCTAGGTTTTAGGACACAAAATTGTGCAATTTTGGCCAACCGCTGTTGCAGGCAGGCAGAGACAGGAAATTGGAAATTGACTTGGTACATGTTTTTACGGTGTGCTTTCCTGAACATCTCAGCTTAATTCTGGGATTCATAAAGATCAGTTCTGTTTCCTATTTCTTTTGCATCAGGACCAGGAAATAGTAGAGTCAATCTCAACCAGGCTGGGTTTAATAAACATGGGTTCAATAAGCACAGCCTTCCTTGGTAGAACAGTCATGCGGGATAAAAGACGGAATATTCCTCTTGAATATTCCTCTCAGTCTTTGCTGAGATTCCCTTTACTTGAAGCAATCTCTCAGGACCCCAAAAACCAACTCAGTGTCTGCCAACTCATTTTGATTCAAATATATCTGACCCACTGTGGTGAGATGCAGACGTGGAGGGAGGGATCAGGGCGACAAGGACTACTATTTAAGTATAATGGTGGATGACAGGGAATAGCTCAGAGTGTGACTGAGAGAACAAGAGGCTGATCTTCCTCACTTTATGAAGTCACAGGCATTTTAAGTTGGGTTCTGTGAGCCATACAAAGCACAGAAAAATGGCCTGAGTACAACAGCATAGACAGAAATGCCTTCTGCTGGTTCCTTTCTATATAATCTATAGGGTTTCTCCCACTTAGAAATTATAACTGCTTGTAATTCCACATCTTTCCTGACAGTCTTGGCATGGTTTTTCTTTTCACTTAAGTGTCCCCTGAGCACTACAAGGTGAGGATACTGTGTACTGCTAATTATCAATACATCTCTGATGAATGAGTATTCACAAATTCAAGCAGCTATGAAGCCCAAGAGCCCAGTTACAGCAAAAGAGGGCTGTGTTAGTTACTTTCTACCACTGTGTTAAAACGCAACTGACCAAGGAAACTTATAGATGAAGGGGTTTATTTGGCTTAGGGTTCCAGAGGAGTTAAGAGTCTGTCCAGGTAGGGAAACATGGCAGGAAGCCGCAGGCATGGGGGCAGTAACTATATGCTGAGCTCAAATCTTGATCCACAATTTAAGTTTTTTTTTAAATATTAATTTAATTTTTTAA
>NW_026070398.1:0-3769 GCF_014885135.2 Alexandromys fortis
TGCCTCTGCCTCCCAAGTGCGGGATTAAAGGCGTGTTCTACCACTGCCTGGGTTGATCATTATTATTATTTTGGTTTTTGAGACAGGGGATCAGGCTGGCCTTAAACTCATAGAATCCACTTACTTATGGGGTTGGAGAGAAGGCTCAGAGGTTAAGGGCACTGGTTGCTTTTCCAGAGGTCCTGAGTTCAATTCCCACTACTCACATGACTGCTCACAACCATCTATATTGAGATCTGGTGTCCTCTTCTGGCCTGCAGGTATACATGCACACAGAATTTGAAAAATGTGAAGATTTGAGAGAATAGTATGACATGCTTTTCCTTTGCTCTGGAGCAGAGTGAGGGTCTCATGTCTTGCAGCATCTGAGGTCTTAGGATTTTCAGGGTGCAGGTAGGTCCTGACGGGCAGTATGACTTTGTACTTTGCCTCTGTAGGCCTGGGACTCTCAGAACCTTTGCCTGGTTATTTCAAAAGGATGGGACTGTGGACCAGTTAGGAGGATCCGCGCTGCAGAAGTCAGGTCTAGATTTAGTTGGCTTCTGTCGTTTTCAGGGTGCCTAAGGCAAAGTGATATTTGAGTTACTGTCATGCAGCTGCGGATTCAGGCAAGATGGAGAAGATGAAAGAGATGAAGGGAAGATGTGCCTGGACCTGTGCAGCTTTACTGCTTGTCTGCAGCCTTGCCAGTGGCTTGACAGTTCTGTCGTACAGCACACATTTGGGTTGATGTCTAGCTCTGGAAAGTTCTTCTTTTCCTTGTGTGGCTGGATAGTTTTTCCTTCCCCTCCCATCCCCCCTGTAAATGTGCTTATAGGCTCAGCCGTGCTATGCTCTTGCATGTGTGAGAGTCACAGGAACTGGTTCTGAGGATCGAGTTCAGGTCGTGAACTTTGTCAGCAAGTGCCTTTCCCTGCCGAACCATCTTACCACCTCTGTGCTTTTTGAGAGTCACACATTGAGCCCTTTCTGTTACACAGGGCAGCCAAGATGCAGTGAAGTAGGTGTTTCCAGTAGGAAGTGTGCTGAGGAGTCAGGGGAGGATGCTCCCTGGAAAGTACATAGCACCCCTTTGGAGGAAGAGGGGAGAATGAAATAGTTATAAGATGCTTGAAAATGCCCGTCTTGGGAGGACACCCTGAGTTAGCATTTCAACTGCTGCCAGTTGTCTGCCGGCATAGCCCTGCAGTCCTGCCTGTGCTCCTGCAGACGAAGAAGGTGTCGTTCCCCATATTGTATTCCAGAAGTATTGAGAGGATGAAAGTATCTAAGGCTGGCAAGATGGCTCAGTGAGTAGACGTACTGACCATGCAAGCCTGCGTGTGAACCTGACCTGAGTCCAGTCCCTGACCCGGAACCTTATGAAGATGTAAGAAGAGAACCAGCTTCACAAAGGTGTCCTCTTATTTCCACACGCAATCTGTAGCGCATACATGCTCATGTCAGGGCATAGCCAGCCAGTGGTGGTGCATGCCTTTAATCTCTATGCTCCAGAGGTAGAGACAGGTAGATCTCTGAGTTTGAAGCTAGCCTGGTCTACAGAATGAGTTCCAGGATAGCCAGTGCTACACAGAGAAAGCCTGTCTTTCAGGGTTGGAGACCGGGCTCAGTGGTTAAGAGCTTAGGGCGTTTGGTCGCATGGCAGCACAGTTAGGAAGCAGGTGGGTGAGTGCCGGTGCTCACCTCCCTTCTCCTTTTCACTCAACCCAGGACCCCAGCTCCTGGGATGTTGCCACTCATGGGTAAAGTGGGTCTTCCCACCCCCAAACCCTGATCTAGGTAATCCCTCACCACATGCCCACAGGCTTTTTTTCCTGAGGCACTCTGAAGCCTGACCAGGTAGCAGTCAGTATTAACCCTCAGAAGAATGGAATATACCTTGGTGGCAATTTGGGTTGTCTAGGGATCAGCTAGGCTGGTTTGGATTGATGACAAACAAGAAGTACATTAGAGGGGATTAGTGGCAGCAGGAGGTGTCACTGAGTGTTCTTGCAAACATAGATTAGAATTTGATTTATGTTAGCTACAGCCTCCTTCTGTAGTCTTTTAGGCACTTTTTCAGACAGAGAAATGAGTTAGGAAACAACCTAACAACTCTGTAGGGGTTTATTCTGTTGCTTTGGTATAGATCTGAGGTCTGTAGACTCCGTTCTGTCAGTAAAGTGGTGCACACCTGTAGTCCTGGCATGTGGGAGGTGGGGCAGGGCGATGATCATTCTAGTTCATCCTCAGCTCCATGACACATACCTCCAACAAACAAACAAAACCAAGGGTGGGGAGAGGGGCTTGAGAGATGGCTTAGTTGGTAAAGTGATTGCAAGTATGAGGACTTGAGTTAGTATCCCTGGCACTCACACAAAAAGTAACAAGTGAGCCAGGTGCAGTGGTGTTCCCTTTAATCCCAACACTTAGCGGTAGAGACGCGTAGAACTCTGTGAGTTCAAGGCCAGCCAGAGTAACAGTAAGACCCTGTCTTTCAGAAAACAAAACGTAACAAAACAAAAAAAAAAACCAGCAAAAGAAACTCAGACTAAAATGGTGGATTGAGGAAGACACCTGATGTGGCTCTGACTACTGCCCTCAACATTGGCCTGCATACATCACACACTCATGCACAGAAAGCATGGGTACACAGAGGACAGGGTGAGGAGGAGGAGCTGCACTGGGGCTTCTGCACACACACTGCAGTTGCCAGCCTTTCCCCGGGTTGCTGACCGATGACCTAACTCCTCTTTCTAGAGTAAATGTGTTGTAACTAATACATTCTCCAGTGCTAATTGTCACAAACTAGAATAGACTTATACTCTAGGCTTTGAGAGTTGGAACCAGATCCCCACCCACATAAAATTTGTGGCAGGACTTCAAAAAGAGCCATTCTTGGTCCCAGATTGTCCTTTTATTACATCTAGCAATCTTGGTCCATTCCTACCGTGTGTCAGTCCTCTACCCCCATACCACCATCATCACAGCGCAGACAGCCTCACAGGTTTCCACACTGTGGAGGACGCTGCTTTGGCACGTTTGCAGTTCCCTTTGTCCTTGTGGACCTGCTGCTGAGTCGCTTGTGCTCACTTTGTAACTGTCTGGCTCCTGCTGTTTAGGGGCAGGCAGGCTGCAGTGTGAAGTTCAGTTTGCCCAGGAGTCAGAGAGCACAGTATTGCTCAGTAATCACGCACCTGCAGATGGACCTGAGAGCTAGCCATGGCTGTTCTTCTTGGCCTTCCCACTTATAGGCGAGGAGGACGTTGTCAGTAAAGGAAGAAGGCACATACCCATCTCACTCGGATCGAGCTGGGAGATGGCTCTGGCTGCTCTTCCAGAGAAGCCAGGTTCCATTCCTGGCACCATTGCTGCTAACAATTGCAGGTGACGCTAGTCCCTGGGGATCTGACACCTCCTAGTGGCCTCCTTGGGCACTGGGCACACTCACACATGTACAGGCAAAGCATTCATACTCATTTGTTGTTGCTGAGGCAGGGTCTCACTGTGTCTCCACCTGCCCCTGGCCCCCGAATAGGGATCAAAGGCATATATTAGCATGCTCAGCTAAAGACAATGTCTCCTCTGCTAGCTCTGGGGCTTACTGTGTAGACCAGCTTGGGTTTGAACCTGCAGAGATCCACCTGCCTCTATTCTGTGGGACTAAAGGTGTGCACCACCACGCCTGGCCAAGCAATTTTTTTTTTTTTAATGTGAACATTTGGAAACAGAAACATCTGTTTCCTTTGTGTTTGTGCCTACCAAAGCCTTTTTTTTTTTTTTAATATTT
>NW_026070399.1:0-3806 GCF_014885135.2 Alexandromys fortis
AACTGGAGAATAAAATTATATTGTGTTAATTTATAGAAAATACAAAAACTTGCTTATTTATGGGAAAATATGAATAATTATTGAGCACTTACTGACAAAAGATTCTTCACACTTCAACAGTTTTTTTTTTTTTCTAGAAGGGTGACTGTTGTTAGTTTCCTTTCTTTATTTACTCTAACAAGGAAGATTCAATTTTCTCTCCCACTCAAAATAAAATCCACAGCATTGTGATTACTTGAAACATAATAAAGTAATTAGATATAAAAGGTGCACAGAATTTTTATAGAGCTCACACTTGGTCATGTGAACATGTTCAAGGTTGCTTTTCATTGGCCAAAGTCCAATCACTGCAGCAGCATCTGTTACTAATCAGGTTTATCTATTCTTTGAATTCCAATTACACAACAGAACACAATTATGTGGTACTTGGGGAAAATATTTTGTATTTTTCTATTGGACAGAAAATACTACTAAATATGTCAAAATAACAATTTGTGAAAGATATCATTTGAAACAGAATGAAAAGTGTTTGATCTATATTCATTCCATGCTTGTACTAAGTTAAAAGGATAGAAATGATGAAAACGTGCATAGCTCTCAGCATGTCACAGCCAGCACTGCATGCTTGAAATGTGATCTTTGTTTCAGCTTGGCCACCCAGAGAAGTAGACATGAATAAGAGATGTCTTTATACTGTGTGTACTACTTAACAGGTACACCCATAGACAAAGACTTTGTAAACAAAATCATGAAAGGCTTTATACTCCAAAGGTTTTTGCTTTGCGTTTGTGTTCTGGGGTAAGAAACCAGGGTACATAGGTCCTGTCAGAGGCTTGAGGGAATTGAAGGAATTGTTTTGCTAAGACATGTACTTTGTTATTTCCCAAACAAAAGCATAACTTGTAAAACTATTTTTAAACAGGAAGTAATATTTTGATCTGCAGTTGCCTGCCTTCATTTATAACTCCCCTCTCTCCTACAAACATTCTGTATAAATCTCATCAACATTCTGAGAGGCTGGTTTGACATACCTCAGAAAATGCAGCATAGATATTTGTAGAAAAAAAAAGAAACACTCTAGATATTTGTACTGTTCTTAGAATTTATTGTGTTATCTTCACTAATGTAATGAAACACGCTCAGATCTGAACACATTTAATTTTATGAGAATCATCGCCAAACAAAATTATTAATAAGATAAAAACGAGAATTTATCAGAATGACTTAGGATTTCTGATAGACTACACAATAAGAAGCTTTCAGTGACCAAAACCAATGTAATAATTGTTCTGCTTCTTTAAGAGACAAGCCACGCCCACTCCCTTCCTGCTTTCAGCCTCGGAGTCCCATTCTTCCTCTTCCTTTCCCCTCTCTCAGAGAGGCAGCTTCTCTCTCTCTCTCTCTCTCTCTCTCTCTCTCTCTCTCTCCCTCCCTCCCTCTTCTCCTCTTTTTCCTTCCCCTCCATAATCCACCGAATAAATGTTTAACTTTACTCTGTATGGTATGTTTATCTGTCTCTCTGGCCTGCTGGCCACAGTCACCTACCACGTGGTCTTGTGCACAGTCCCTACTTGGGACTGGCTGCTTTCTGGATCTCTGCAGCTTGCAGCAAACCCATCTGCATGGTGTGCCTATCTGTCTGCCCCTTGCCCACCTGCTGCCCACATGGCTAGCAGCCAGGGACGCCCAGGGGATCAGTCACCTTTAGAGACATGCTGCGTGGTGTGCCTGGGCCCTGCCCAGGACTGGCTGCTCTTGGGACCCACTGCCCCAGGAAGCTGCAAGTCCATAACACCCAATCTTAATCCAAATACATAAATAATACTTTTTTTCATGAAATTCAAGGTTGCCGAAATCAGAAGTTGGGTTTCATGCACTCTTCTCTTGTTAATCCATTGGGATGCTTGTTAAATGTACAGATTTCTGGACTTTACCTCAGACCTATTGAATGTGAATAGACAAGAGAAGTATCTAAATTTATAAATATTTAACTAGGTATTTGAAAAACACTGTTACAGCATTAATGAGATGTGTCAAGGAAAAACTGTAGTATAATGTGGGGATGGACATGCATTATTTTATTCAAGATAAGACACATTGAGAGAAACACGGTGCTATTTAGAAATATACCAAGGCAACTGAATAAACGACTTGTTTCATATATATGTATATATATATATATATATATATATATACATATATGTGTGTTTGTGTGTGTAATGTTAATTCAAACTTACATAATACTTTTAAAAATAAGCTTTATTGTTGTTTTTTAGAATGATGTAAGGTTCGTAGAGAAATTTAGTGGAGGGAATAGAGTACAGTTGTAGAGTGCTTCCTTTGCATATGAACAGAAAGGAGGAAGTAATGAATTAATAGCAAGAATGAATTCCTGTATATTCTCTCCTTCCACATACCACTGCCCCAACTGTGAACATATACAACCAGACTGCTACTCTGTTGACTCAAAGTGCATAGTTTTTATTAGAATTTATTCTTACTGTACACTCTATGACTTTCAACAGAAGTATAGTGATATATATCTACCATACAGAGTAATTTCAATGCTCTAAAAATTCTTTTCTGCTCCTTTTATTCATCTTTTACATTCTTCCTGACTCCCAGCAGCTAGCTGTTTATAATATGTAGTTTTGTCTTTTTTCAAATGTCATATAGTAAGACAATGTTACCTTTCAGATTGACTCCTTTCTCTTGAAAATATGCATTTAATTTTCTGCCACATAATGTCATAGTTTGATAGAACAATTTCTTTTTAGAACTGAGTAATTGGTTATTATCTGGATGTGTCATGCCATATGCATACTTTAAACCTACTGGAGAACAACATCATAGTTGTCTCAAACTTGGTATCAGTGTAGCATCTATAAATAACCACATGTATATTTTTATTTAGATATAAGATTTTGATGCATTTGGGTAAATAACAAGGAGCAGGATGGTAGGATTATATTCTAAGAATATTTTAAGTTTTGTAATAAACTGCTAAAGTGTGTTCCAGAGTGACTGTACTTACTTGCATTTATGCCAACAGTGAGAATTTCTGTTGGCCCACATTCATCAGCATTTAGATTATCAGTGCCTAAATGATGGACATTCTAATAGGCATGTCCATGTTTAAAGCAATTTTGTTTGTTTGATTTGTTAGTTGTTTGTTGCTTGCTCAGTTTTATTTTTTTTGTTTATTTATTTATTTTTTAAGATAAGTTCTCTCTACATAGCTCTGGCTGTCATGGAACTCACTTTATAGACCAGAATGATCTTGAATTCAGAGATCTGCTTGCTTCTGCCTCCCAAGTAACGAAATTAAAGACATGTGCTACCATCTCCTAGCTTTACTCTTCAATTTTAAGGTATTTCCTTATCAGATAAGTATTCTTTACTCAAATATTTCCTTCTGGTGTTGGGCTTATCTCTTCACACTCTTAATATTGTCCTTCATACAGCAAGATTTTTTTAATTTCCTAAGGTAGATGTTGAAGTGATACTTTTTTATATTTTTTTATGTCCATGGGCAATTTGTCTGCATTTATGTCTGTGTAGCATTTGCATGATTGGTACACATGAAAGCCTGAAGAGGGAATCAGATTTCGTGGAACTGAAATTACAGATAGTTGTGAGTCATCATGTAGGTACGAGGAACTAAATCTGGGTCCTCTTCAAGAATAGTCAGTGAAGCCGGGCGATGGTGGCGCACGCCTTTAATCCCAGCACTCGGGAGGCAGAGGCAGGCGGATCTCTGAGTTTGAGACCAGCCTGGTCTACAGAGCTAGTTCCAGGACAGGCTC
>NW_026070400.1:0-3744 GCF_014885135.2 Alexandromys fortis
TAGGAGTTATGGAAATAATAATTTATTATAATTAATTAATAATTAATAATAGTGGTTGGCATTTATTGAAACCATTATTTTATGTTCAGTTTGCTTTAAAGACTCTCTGCTGTTGGGAACTTGTAATGGGACCCTTTTATTGACAACTGTTAGACCTTCCCATTGTGCTCTGCCACTTAGGGCAAGAAACTATCAATTCTTTCTTTGTAACAAGCTGCAAAATCATTATGGTACCCTAGACACTTTGGTCACTTCATGGATCTGTTGAGGTCTATACTCCAATTGTCAGGACCCTGGCAACCAAGTACTACTGAAGCCCTAAATGCCTGCCTTAAGAAGCCTTGCTTTAGCCTTGACTGCTCTAGACAACACATGCTGACTTTGAATGCTTTCACTGCAGAGAATCAAGCCTTAATGAATCCCAGATGACATGCTTCAGCTAAAGACTGGTCTCCATCAATGCAGATGGAGGAGCATTTTGCAAGGTGACATAACACAAAGCTTGGGATTTATCTCTGTTTGGGGCTTGTGATTGGTCCTGCAAAGTCTATATTGGTGGAACTGGATGTGCTGTGACTGCTGAGACATGTGAGTCAATGGTAGGTATGTTAAACACCTTTATCTGTTAACATAAGCAGTTGGCTTCCCACCCTTTTTTGGGTTAGTCTGGGAGGCATCTTTCTGTGTACCATGTATGCCCTGGTGTTGCACATTTTAGGAACTAAAAATCGCTTTTTCCCGGTGTTTTTAATAAATATACTAGTGGACTTTATCGTGGCTATAAATAACAAAAGATAAGGACCTGGAGCTTTTCATCAAGGAGCAACAATTATAGGAGGCAGCAACTGAATGGTCCTGGGGAAACTAGGAACTAAGGACTCCTATATCCGTTCAGAGCTGTAGCAATAAGAGGCAGCCTAGAATTCCAGAATCATCTATGGCAGGAGCAAAGGCTCATGATACCTGAAGCTCGTAGCTGTAGCACCAGAAGGCAGAGAGTGACTGAGGACAGATACTGTGAAAAGAATAAAATGCACTGAAAATATTGGAAAGGTAGGGGGTCTGGATGGGAAGTGCATGAAGATGAGAGCAAAAGCCAAGCCTACCATGGCAATGAGCTGTAGAATCTAGACAAGATCAATAGTGCTGCTGCAAATGATTTCTGGCTGAGGGCTCCATCACCAAGACCTCTTAAACTGAACGTTTGACCAGTGAGCCTCTGGAACTCAAGAGACTCCAAGACTAAGGGAGTTGCTCCTTGCCTATCCAGAGTTTCTGACTCAAAGCCTGAAGAGTCACCAGCCAGCTAGTCATTTGTAATAATACTTCACCCACATGAGGTCTGCTGGGATTTTACAAGGCACTGTGTCCCTGTCGGAGATAAGTAGGCTGAAACTTGGCCAAGGGTAGTCTTGTACCTTCCTGAACACTTTTGATTGGTCCCAGAATGGGTATTGCACCTATCCCATTGCATCTATAGTTAAATATCTATTATGATCCCCATTCTGGGATATTTGAACCCCAGATACTACTCTGAAAATGTTTTGATAGGTGCATTTATCACAACATGCAGAGGATTTAAGGTACAAAACTCAGGAGTTATCAGAAATGATGCACAAGGAAAAGCCATCTCTATGAAACCGAATGAAGCTGACAACCAGAAAGAGGTAAAGAGGAAAATCGATAGATTCCTGACAGTTCTCAAACCCTGGGGATGGGAACACAGTAAGTATTTCTGTCTTCTGAGCATTTTGATTCCGGTTCCTCTAATTCCCCTTTGCTTAAATGGTTAAGCTAGCCTCTTAGACAGATAAATTCTAACTCTTATCCATTAATGCTTTATGCTAAAATTTACAGGTCTAAAGAAAGTTACATTTTATGGTCTTCATCTACAAAAATCAGCAAACAGCAATTTAAATAGGAGGCCCGCCTGCACAGGTATATCATTCCTATTACCTCATGGTTCTCTTCCAATCCCCCTGCTGTAGAAAGTATTTAACATGAGCAAAGCAGAGAGTTTAGCCCTCAGGCTTCTAGTGTACACATATAGAGAGGAGTGTAAATTAGTAAGAACTTCAAAGTTTTAATATAAACAAATAATATGGGATAGAAGCATAAAGTCGATTAGTGACTGCTTGAGGCAAGATATAGGGATGGCTAAAAATGGATATGGAGTTTGTTCTAGGCTAGCAGATGTTTTTATAAAGTGAGATCAAAGATCACAATTGTTCTGGAAGTTTACTAAATAAATAGAGAATTATAGAGTTAAAAATGAATAAATTTATGAATGAACAAACCAATGTAGGTGTGAATCTTTTACCTCAATAAAGAAACAAAATCAGCAAATAAGCAAGCAAACACAGAAATAATGTAATGGGAGCATCTAAACCTCATCAACCAAAAACCCTCAGATTTAGCAGTAGTAAAAGAATCTTGCTACAACTGGGGAAACCAAGGCAGAGACCTGCATCAGGGCACTGAACTGAGCTCCCAAACTCGAGCTGGAAAGTGGGAGGAATGAGAATATGAGGAAAGAAGTCAAGATCATGATGGGTACAGCAACTGAAACAGTCTACCTGAGCTAATGGGAGCTCACCAACTCCAGCCGGACAGGGAAGGAACAAGCATAGGACCAAACAAGTTCCTCTGGATGTGGTTGACAATAACATGGCTAAGGCAGACTGAGGGGCCACTGGAAGTGGCACCAGGATTTATCTCTACTGCATGTTCTGGCTTTTTGGGAACATATTCTCTTTGGATGGATACCTTGTTTAGCTTAGATATAGTAGGGAGGGCCTTGGACCTTCCCCAAGAGTTAAAAATGAATGGATGGAGTGAGGTAGGAGGGTGTGTGTGGAGAGAATGGGAGGAGGGGAGGAAGTGGGAACTTGGTTTACTATTTTTTAAAAATCTACAAAGAAAAACAAAACCAAACAAAAAAATCTTGCTGCATAAGTAAACCTAGCGGTTTAGTTATTTTAAATTTTTTTTGATGAAATATAAAAAAAAATTCTACCAAAACTGGCTTAGGAATATACTAAGAAAACACTTTTAAAAAAGGAATAGGATTTTTGAATCTAGTTCAAAGAATATATAAATGATCTTTGGAAAAATATAGAAAATTCCAATCACATTTTTATAGGAGTCCACGTCCATGGGTAGTCATCTTAAACAGTATTCCCAGATAAATGCAAATGAGAAAGTACCAGGAGTGATACATTTCGTATTTCATCTGGAAACCTCATATATGCATATAAGCTTCCAGTGGCTTCCATTAATTAGAACATGAAGTTCAAAGGGCTATGTGCATAGATGATGTGTTGGAGTACAATTTGCTGTGGTGTAACTGGATATGAACTTTCTGTGAGCAATGAATAATACATGTCTAAAACCTTAAGATTTCACATGCTCTTTGATCCTGTCTTCCTTCTCTCTCTAGACTATTTTATAATAAAAAAACTGCATATGTTGAATACTTCTAAAAAATACTGACTTTAAAAAATAAAAGCGAAACATTTAAATTCCATGACTGTAAACATGATCTGATTAAATAACCATGCATGTCATATCCATATAATAGCATTACAGATGCTTCTAAGTAATGATGAGGGTATATTCTGGGATAAATCCCCAGTAAGTTGAAAATGCTATATGGCAAAATGTTTAATGTCTTACTAGCTTTGTTCAACACAGTTCACTATAGGATATATTGTTTATTTTCATAATTTTCTCAGATAATTTTAT
>NW_026070401.1:0-3800 GCF_014885135.2 Alexandromys fortis
AGTGCTGAGATTAAAGGCATGCGCCACCACCGCCCGGCCATAGGATCACATTTCTGATAATGGAGGATTTGGCTTGGGAAAATATGAAACGCATCTCATTCCTTTTAAGCAGGGGGGCAAATTCGTGACAATTCAATTTTAATTAAAATATTATTTATAAACACAGCATTTTCTTTATTGTTCCACTTTTTCTGAGCTACAGCTAGATGGTGTTGTTTAGAACCGAATATGCACATATCAAACTGATAAGTAAAAACACGCTGAAATTCTGATTCTGATATATGCAGGCTTACATTTGCATGATACCCTGGGAAGATATTCATAAAAAATAGAAAATATAGGAGTTGTATAAAATACAGTATTAACCTAAAAAGAAAGTTTTCCATGTGCTTATGCAAAAAAATGTAAATGACTCACATTAAATAATTCTTTGTCCACAGCCATATGAACAGACTAGAAGGAAGAACACTCACTTAAACTGAGACCCTAGCTCCTTCCTTCTTGGACTCATTCTGCATTCTCAGAAACAATGGGGTGATCATCTGTCTATGACCCTGAAATGGATGCACCAGCAGGCTTTTTCAGGCTTGTCATAGTCCTATGACTTCCTTTCATGAATGCCTATCTTCTCCTGTGGATTGACTGTGAAGAATTATCTCCTATCACATATGTGAGACTTTGAGCTCACAAGGGTTTACAGACATTATAGGTAAAGTCGCCATTCCAGCTATGAATTCATATTTCAGAACTTACATGTCAGAATCCAGTTCAATTCCATGTGAACTCTTGTGAGGTGCTTTACTTATCATTTCTACATCCCCACCCATGACAGTAAATTAGAACACCACACTTTTGCCATGGAGATTTCAGAATACCGAAGCTCGCACAGAGCTTCAATGGCCCTGAGAGATCAAGAAACAGTGTTTTGGGCACATACAAAATCTAACTGAGTATTAGAAGGGATTCCTTTGAGGTAGGACATAAAATAGTCCATTAAAAGACAAAAAAAATCAAATAGAAATTTTACTAGAAAAAAAAAACTATGGCAGTGTTTGAGGAAAAGGTTGACAATGATTGGAACCTAATTTTGACATGGGTTATTTGTGCCATGGGTGTGAAAGTGGGCAGCAGCCATTATGATAACATCTATCATGAAGAATCTATGTGTTCCATATGAAACTTACAGTTTCAGTGCTGAAGACAGAAGCTGGCATGGGACTTTTCTACTCCAAAAGTCAGAAGTGGACAAGATTCAAATTAGGAAATAAAAAGCTTGTGTTTGGGATTGATATCTACCTAGCTGTATGGCTCTTTAAAACTTTCAAGTAAGAGACAATCATCAACACCTAGAACAACTCCAGGCACTAACTCTGCATTTAAATGACCAATCTATATTGTTGTTACTGCTGCCATTATGGTTAGTTAGTTCTGTTTATTGACTTTAAGTGATCCCATAAAATAATGGATTCTTCATGACATTTTCACTGATGTACATCACTGTATTGTAGCTACTCCTCATATCTCTTCTACCATTACTTTTTCTGGTGCCTCCAGGCCCTCCTGCTGGTCTCATTGTACTCCTAAATAATTCTGCTTCTTCTCAGTCCAAATGCTCTTTAACTTCTTACATACTGGATTTCCTAGTAATAGAGAATGGGAAAAAAAAAGAAAGAAAGAAAAACTAAAATCACTAAATTAAAGAAAACAACAGAGTGTAAAGCTACACTTCCCAAAATGTTATGTTGATAATGTTTAGTCCCAGGTGTATGAGGGAGGATTGTCAATGCAGCAGAATTAACATAGCTTATCTGTCTGAAGTAACTCAGAGTCCTTGGATAGAAAATATTTTAAAACAGGAAAATGGATTTATTATGGAATTTAATACAAATGATAAATTATTTCATTTAAACTTTAATATAAATTAGAAGTAAAGGGAATGTATCAGATAGCTACTGCAGATTATTTCAAGTTAATTATCCTCCCTCTAGCCTCTACCTCTTCCAGTTTTACACAGCTCCTCAGCATTGTTTTTCTCTCTCCATAAAGCCGCTTTAGTTGCTAATGAGATACACTTGGGATAAGGGGCCTTGGTGTGAATTTGGGTCGTACAAATTAGTTCCAGTTTATTTCTGCTTTAACATTCTTGAGTTATTTTTTTTCAACAGTAGTATCAGCATAATAATGGTTCATCCTTCATCCTACAATACTGGTACATTGCCAGCAGTAACCCAGCAAAGGCTCCAACTGATACTAATGCAGTCAGTGAATTAGTCTGACTAGACATCTGACCTTCATCTCTGTTGCCTTGGAAACTTAATTTTCTCTGCACACAGAAAATCCACCCTGAAACGTAGATTTAACAGTAATCAGATGTGCTGCCTTGAGGCATATAACAGTTCCATTATGTTAACTTATTATTAATCCAGGGTGTGTGTGTGTGTGTGTGTGTGTGTGTGTGTGTGTGTATTCAAGAAATATTCTATTATATATAGGATGTCTGAAAAGTAAAACCAATTTATCTCAAAAAATGGGGAAAAATCTTTTAATTGCAATTCTCTTCAGAGAGACTGAAGAAGTCAACTTTAATAATAACAATAAGGATGGTGATGATAAATTTAATAGATTCCTGATATTTTTATGGCTTTGCCTTTTATTAATAAATTAAGGAAGAACACTAAATTAGGAGGATATACACAGTTAACCATTTCCTGTTTTTATTAGTAAAGATGTAAGTAATGAAGTTCATGACAAGACTACAATAAAGAGACAGAACTAGAGACACAACATTCCAGGGACATAAAATTCCTTTTCCCATTCAAAGAAAGCACCAGGTTTCTGAGTTGCGGAAATTTTGTCCCACACCCACTCCCTAGATCAGAGTCAGGAACTCACTACACACAGTGCTTTAGATTGTGGCTTCATTTACTACTTGTGTCTCAATATAAACAAATTCACATGTTCTGAAAACATGCAGAGGATATTTCAACAACTCTCGTTCCCTTCTACATTGAGAATTTAATGTTTTCATTTGTCAATTAATTTCCTTAGTTTTCTTACTACATATAGTTCATTTAATTGTAAATATTTATCTTAAAATTTTCTTTTTTTTTTTCTTACATGGTTCCAAAATGAAACAGTCTACACTTGCCCTCTACAAACCTTTTTCTTTACATGATATAATTTGGACAAATGAACCCATTCCACTGCTTACCATTAACCCCCACAGGATCGGTCTCTTAAAGTCATTAGGTCTGTATCCCTCATACATGGTGCATTTACTATAAAATAACAACCTCAGAGCAAATTCCCTGAGCTATCTGGGAACACTTTGCTGTAACATCTGCATTTTAAAAGGCTTCATAAGATTTTTTCTTTTATTTTAACAATCAAACGGTTTGAGTTTAAGAACTTTAGGAATCACAAACAATTCTGTATTCACTGAAAAAGCATTATCATTTGAGTCAGAGCCGCAGATACCAACAATGGGCATCTCCTTGTTTCAAAGGAAATAATGACAATAAACAGATTTTTTTTTATCAGATATTCTACCTCCTAGCTCTTCTAAATTTATTCATGTGACTTTTTGGGAGCTCCATCTGTTATTTTTTGTGTTAACAGATTTAACACCACAATGAACAGGACAGAATTTGCCGATACAAAACAAAGAAGCATGGGCAGGAAAGACATAAATTGATGTTCCAACAGGAACAGAAGTTTGTTTGGAATCTCCATTTCTAGAATTTTCCCACATATTAAGTTTAGGAACAAACTAGAAAAACTAAGAAAATGTCTGTGACTTC
>NW_026070402.1:0-3776 GCF_014885135.2 Alexandromys fortis
AGATGATCTAGAGGTGATCTAGGACCAGGGAGAGAACGGAGCAGGTGAAAGTCCTTCCCGCCAAGACCGAGGACCTGAGTTTGATCTCTGGAATCCATGAGAGAAAAGGAGAGCACCAACTCCTGCTTTTGTCCCGATTTCTGCACAGGAGAGCTGCCACTCGCTCCTCCCCTGCTTCCTAAAAATACAGGTAAAAGAATGAAAAACAAAAGACTGTTTACATCTGCTAAGCCCAGAAGCTGGAGGGGAGACAAATGTTGGGAAGGCAGTAGATGTTAACGACATTAAGGAAGTGGATCACTGAGAAAGTACGGGAAGGTTCCAAGAACGTTCCAAGAAAGTTGGTTGAAGCTCCAAGAATGACCTAAGAAAGCCTGCGGTCCTGACTATGAATCAAAAAGTTCTTGCTGTTGCCCGGATGTGGCCCATTGAGAGCACTTGCCTGCCATGAACATGTTCCTGGTTTAAAGCGTTCCCTTTCAGCTGGTAATTGGAGTGTTGACTATAATCATTATATTCGAATACACCCATGTCACGAAAATCTTTGGGTTCCCACGCTTGGGAGGACTCTCTGGATTTGTCCTTAGAGAGGGAGGGATCCATATCTTGAGAGGATCACCACGGTAAGGGAGATTGGCCCCCTCGCAGTCCCACAGGACATACCCACACCATATTCTCAATTCCAGGGCCAAGTGATGTGGGGGTGGGGTGCTGCAAAGGCAGCAGCAGTGGGGAGTGCAAGTAAGCAAGAAAAGCAAGAGCAGGTGTTTCTGCAGCACTGGATTTTACGGAGAAAAAGGGTGAGTCTGGCCCAAGGATGAGCTGCTAAATCGTGTTTGGACGTATTAGCCAAATGATGAATTTTGATTGTTGGTCGTTGGTATTTTGTCTCAGGATACCAGTCAGTGATCAAATCTCAGAATCAGTCAGTGGCCAAATAAGGGAATGGTTCTTAGGAGACTGAAGTTTGGACCACTGATCCGGTCATCTCTCTTCTGGCTGTACTATGGCCTTGTAGGACAGCATACCTCGTTTGTTTTAATTAAGAAGGCTTTTTAAATTATATTTTGATTTGCTTTTCGTCGAACGTTCCTGTACGATGTAGTTCTTTGTACTACAATACTTATTTTATTATTTAAAAAAGTCATCTTAGCAGTTTGAGCA
The DNA here is from genome assembly GCF_014885135.2 of Alexandromys fortis. NCBI lineage: Eukaryota > Metazoa > Chordata > Mammalia > Rodentia > Cricetidae > Alexandromys > Alexandromys fortis. The sequence continues at coordinate 1,165 of NW_026070402.1, forward strand.
ATAGAGAGTGAAGAGTGTTAGGAGTATGTTTAAAATGTCACAATTTCAAATATTCTGATGATACCTGGCATGTATTGTCCCAAATCTCAAAAAGTAGCATGCCATCTATCTGAAAATTCTGAGAAACTTCTGTTTTTGTTTTCACAGTATGTTAGAATTCTAAATTGTATCATTGTTGGTGAGTAAACTTAGTGTGTGTGTGTGTGTGTGTGTGTGTGTGTGTGTGTGTGTGTGTGTGTGATGAAATTAAAAATAAGGTTGGCAGAGAAGATATGCTCCTGGGCTAGAAGTTGAGGTCGGTGCCACTCCCACCTTCCCACTAGCCCTTGTGTGCTGGTTCAGGGGCAAAGCATCTGTGACTTCACACTCTTGTTCTCCTCTGCTTCAAACACATTGGTGCCAGGCCTCCTATAATAACAGCTATGCCTCCAGCTGTCTTAGAATCTCTACGGGTAACACAGCCTGACCTGTTGAAAGGAGACAGGTGAGCCTCCAAAACCCCTTCCATCTTTGCATCTCTGAAGCAACCTCTTGGATGTTGAGAGATACCCCTGCATTTACTCCCCTAGTCCTCATGTTCATTAGGACGACTCCTAATGTAACCTTCTCTTACTTTTAGCCTGAGATTTTGGCCGTTGTGAAACCGCAATGTTAACAATTGCCAATGTCAATTCCAGATGGCACCACCTGCCTGGTGATGACTCAGGGATAAAATGCGACTTACCCTGTGATGTCCTCTCAGGGACACAGTTTTAGACACACTGCTCTGTCCCAGAACTCCATGTTTCGTGACCTCAGAAGCTGACTGAAGATGGCATTACCCCTTCATCAAGACAGCCATGTTTAGCGAATGTGGAAGGGGAAATTATTTCAATCCTCTCAGCTCTCTGCTCCTGCCCCCTCCCCTCCCAGTCTCTCCTGCACTAAGTACAATCCTCTGCTCCACCCCCACCCCCATTCTCAGCCCACCTGCATTCAGTTTTTCCAGAGGGAACAATGTTGATTCTCTTGAAATGTGAGCTGACCTCAAGAGTTATCCTCAAGCCTCTGTTTGTGGAAGTGTATCTCCGGTGTTTCCATTGACTAGAGTCATTTTCTGCTCTGTGAAGTGTGTCTCAGGGTGTTTCTATGGACTAATTTTCTACTCTGTGAAGCAAAGTCTGTGCACACATAAAAACCAAGTGCATCATGAAGATCCACACTAGAACCTTCACACTCAGAAGGAAAATCCTAATCATCTCTCTGTCAAAGGACAGATTGTTAAGTATTAGATCCCCGGATGCTGGGTTCGTCCACCACTAATATAATAAACCAAATAAGACAGAATTAATAAATCCAGATTTAACACACAGGGCAATTCAAAGCAGAGCACTCCTGGATGGCCCTCGAGAAAGCAGGGGACATAACATGAGGGCACACAAGACAGATCTGTGAGCCGGTCTTAAGCAGCCTTGGGGAGGGGTTAACTCTTGGCAGGCTTTCTGAATGGAGGGGCCCCTGTTGGGGGGGGGCTTTCTGACGGGGCAGGGTCCCAGACACTTTGGGTATATGTGTGCCAGGGGTTGGGGTGGAGCTTCCACCAGAACACAAGGGAAGTTGTTGCATTCAAGTGAAAAGCTTTGAGGGAACGGGCATTCTGTTTTCACTCCTACTTTGATATTTCACTTGTTATTTCATTTGCACAGGTACATGATGTTATATACCTATGACCCTCCTGGAGCTGCCTACATAGACCAGATGACCTTGATGTGACCCAGTCGTGTATGCCAGTAAACTCATTTATTTCATAGAATGACTTGTGCTCCACTCTCAAACTGGAAATAGAGCCAGGTAAGATCTTTTTCTTATCTTAAATTTATTTTTGAGCCAAATGGTGGTAGTGCCCACCTTTAATCTCAGCACTGGGGAGGCAGAGACAGGCAGCCCCCTGTGAGTTCAAGGCCAGCTTGGTCTACAGAGCAAGTTCCAGGACAGGATGCAAAGCTGCAGAGAAACGCTGTCTTGAAGTATATATATACATATATACATATATATAGTATACATATATATTTATATATAAATATATATATTTGAGATGTGGTTTCACTGGACAGCTCTGACTGGCCAGGATTTCACCATGTAGGCCAGACTGGCCTCAAACTCAGAGAGATCTACAGCCTGCTCCCTTCAACCCTGACTCCTCTCAGTGTGCCCTGCTATCTCGGTGTTGAGATGAAAGTTATGTGCCGCCACACCAGACCCAATTAAGATCTTCAGTGACTATTTCATGGTATTTATTTATCTGTATTTTTAGATAGGATCTCACTGTGAAGCTCGGGGTAACCTCAAACTTGAGATTCTCCTGCCTCAGCCAGTTCTGGAAATACAGATGTGGCTGCTGGAACAGGGCAAGTTGATGAAGGAGGCCAACATCCTTCCTTGGAATCTTCAATTTAAAAAAAAAAAAAATTAGATAGAGAGGCAGGAGACTGACAAGCAAAAGTGTTCACTTAAAAAGCTCAAGTGCATGCTGGGTAGCAGAATGGTAACCTCAGGTGAGGACTGAAGAATCTAAAACACTGTAGAATAGACAAAGTCAGGGAAGCTGTAGCATCAGCACAAAGATCAGCAGC
>NW_026070403.1:0-3818 GCF_014885135.2 Alexandromys fortis
AGACATACAGAATATTGTATACGTAATAAATAAATATTAAAAAAAAACACTTGATTTTTTAAAAAAAAAATAAATAAATAAACATAAATGCAAGTTTAAAAATTGTAAGCCCTTGAGCCGGGCGGTGGTGGTGCATGCCTTTAATCCCAGCACTCCTGAGGCAGAGGTGTACGGACCTCTGAAAGTTCAAGGCCAGCCTGATCTACAAGAGCTAGTTCCAGGATAGGTTCCAAAAGCTACAGAGAAACCCTGTCTTGAAAAACAAAAAAATAAATAAATGAATAAAAATATAAAATAAAAATAAAAATTGTAAGCCCATACTGGGGATATAACAAGTTAGTTATTAGAGTTGTGTTCGGTTTGAACCTCCGACTTAATTCTACTTGATCCAGAAAGCCCCATTCCTCTCCCTCTCCCCCTCTCTCTCCAAACCCCATCCTCTCAGAGAATCTCCAACAAATGGCACCAAAAAGCCCAGTTCCAGATTCTGGGCGACTCAATAGTCACAACTTCCTCCCCTGTTGCTACCTGCAGCCCAAGTCCCTGCCTAACTAAGCATTCAACTTTTTACCATACTTGGGCACAAACCCTCACCTACAAGCTATATAATCTTCCTGCTTTAGTTTGGGTGTGTGGCTTCTCCTTGGAGACTGGACAACCCAGCCAGGAGTTGCTTTGTTCAAATAAACCTGTTCTTCTGCTTTTTTTTCTTTTCTAAAAGATGGTGTTTCTCTTGGCTGTCCTTGAACTCTCTTTGTAAATAAGGTTGACCTTGAACTCACTGAGATCTGCCTGCCTCTGCCTCCCAAGGTCTGGGAGCTCTTCTGTTCAATTAGGCTTGATCTGGTTTATTGCATTGGTGGAGAAACATATTCTGTAAGAGAACCTATTATTGGACAGAAACCCAACTAGTTAGCCTAATATGCACAAAACCCTAGGTCGGTTTCCAGGATCTTATGAAAATAGGCATGTGGTACACGTGACTATAATAATCACAGGAATAGAGATAAAAGCAGGAAAAATCAAGAATTCAAGGTCAACCTTCACTACAGGGCAGGTTTAAGGCTACTTAATCTTTAAAAAGAAAAAAAAATCCTCTTTAACTCAGCATGGAGGACACACCTTTAATACTAGTTCTTGGGAAGTGGAGGCTGGATCTCTGTGAGTTCAGAGACCTGCCAGGGCTACAGAACAAGCTTCAGGCGGCCAAGGCCGAGTTGTGAAACCCTGTCTTGAAAACGAACAAAAGACTCTTTTAGAGAGTCCAGGCCCACCCCCACTGGCATGCTATCTGTCCTCTGACCCAGCTGCAGGCTCAGGAGACACAAGGCACCCCCACACCCTACTACTGAAGGCCTTCAAACTGCATTGCTCCTTCAAAGAAAGAGTAGATGACATTCAGCTCATCAAAGAAACACCAAGATCCTGGTGATATTAGAGCAACACAAGGATGGGTAAGAAACAGGGGCCTGTCCTGGATGAAACCAAGTTCTGGTACCTGACTATGTCAGTATGAGCAATCCCATCAAAAATAATTAGGAGCTGGGTGGTGGTGGCTCACACCTCTAATCCCAGCACTTGGGAGGCAGAGGCAGGTGGATCTCTGTGAGTTCGAGACCAGCCTGGTCTACAAGAGCTAGTTCCAGGACAGGCTCCAAAACCATAGAGAAACCCTGTCTCGAAAAAAAAAAAATTAGAAGGTGCCGACATTTAACTTGCTAACTGTAATGGTAAAAATGAAATTGTGCCATTCCCTGAGTGGCAGCTGCAGGCAGCAGGTAAGAGATAGAGGCGGATAGGCACACCATGCAGAGTGAGGGTGGATATTTATTTAGTGGGTTATGGAAGGGAAGGGGAGAGGGAGGGAGAAGGGGGGATGAGGAGAGAGAAAGAGAAAGAGAACCAGAGAGAAGAGGGGGAGGGGAAATGAGAGGCTACCTCTTTAGAAGAGAGACGGAAAAGAAGGAGCTCAGGGTGGGAGCGGAAGGAAAATCCACTTGCCTCAGAGGAGGGATTGCACTAACAAAGCTTTGTTCTCCCAGTGTACAAGCACAGCATTATGGACCTGTCCACCCCTCCTCTGAGGTGAGAAGGATGAAGGCGGAGTGTTAGGATTCTGGCATTATGCTGGCCTCTGACACCAGGCAGGATGCCCTCAGGCGGTACCCTAGCCAGCCCAGGGTCCTGTGACTGCTACATCACTATGTAGTCTGTATGAAGGTGCAAAATGTCCCTTTAAGAGACAAACGCTACCCATTCACACTCTTTCCCACTGCTCTTCTGAAGAGGCAAGCAGGTCACTCTCTCTCTTTCTCTCTCTCTCTTTCTCTTCCCTTCCCAATTTCCTTTATCTCAATAAAACTCACTTAAGCACGGCATTAGTTTCCTGCCTGCCACAAAGTCTCTGACTCTCACTCACCAAGGTCCCTCTCCCAGGCAAATCCTTACATTTGGTGCTAGGACTGCCAGGCTCTCCCCATGGTTCCTCCCACCAGCAGGCAGGCAGCCTGAGGCATATAGGGACCCTGACCTCGGCCAACAGCCCGCTTTCTAACTACTAATCCAGTAGGATTCTCCGAGCAGCATCAGCTCGATCAGTGAGATCCCCTTCTCCGGGCCGGCCTTTGCCAACAATCACCTTGGGGAAATTTCCACAAGCGAGGCTTTTTGTCTCTCAGACTCCGCGTGCTTTAGACCCCTGGACACAGGTCCCCACCTTCTCAGACCTAAGCATCCTTCGGGCTCAGCCCTACAGCCTTCGTGCCTTCTCGTCTTTTGGCCTCACATCCTTTGGGGGCCCCAGTGCCCTGGCCCTTGTTTTTTTGGCTGAATAGCCATGAAACGACTTGGGCCATCATCATTAAAATCTTTCTGCCTCCCTCATGGGAAACAAGCGGACAAAAAAGTATAAGGGCCATCCACTCCTCTGGGATGTGTTTTACTCACTCATCTCTGTACTAATATCCCTTAGATAACAACTCAATTTGACCACCTAACGGCTCTTTATAGCCCAAAACTTTATGGGACCTTTCTAACTTCTGCCAGTGGACAGGTAAAGGGAAGGAGTCACAACACATGGGCAACACCATCTTGGCAAAGGACAGGCCAGGTGACCTAACTACCATCTTTATTAGCAGCGACCATGTGACCACCACCATCTAGACTAAGGGCAAGACAGGTCAGATGACCTAGTCGCCATCTTTATTAAGGATAGTCTTCACCTCCTCTCTCGCCTTTTACTTATATTTTGGTCTGGAATTCCTCTTACACTGACTCTGTTGCATGTGGTATGTTTGCACAGTGGTGTGCTTTTTTTTGGCAGGGCCTGCCAGAGCACCCAGTTCACACAGGGACCCCACCCCTCACCCACCCACTCTATAGCAGATCTGCTCTCGGCCACCAGCAACAAATCCTCTTTTTATTTGCTCCAAAGACCTGCATATGTCTGTCTACTCTCTCTCTCTCTCTTTAAATGCCCTGTCGGCTTGTTACAATGTGAAAGACAGAGATGGAAAAGCCAGCTTTGTCTGGTTCAATACTCACTGGTTCTCCATTCTTCTTTACTCATCTCCTGTTTAATATATGTGTATGCATCTTAAATTCAACTGTGTATGTATGTTCATATGTTTATGGTTAAATGTTTTAAAATTAGTGTTACAAATGTTCCAACAAGCTCTGGTCATTGTCTCCATCTAAACTAAAAAAGAATGTCTCAAATATTTTATTTTATTTATTTATTTATTTATTTTGGTTTTTCGAGACAGGGTTTCTCTGTGGCTTTGGATCCTGTCCTGGAACTAGCTCTGTAGACCAGGCTG
>NW_026070404.1:0-3788 GCF_014885135.2 Alexandromys fortis
AAAAAAAAAAAAAAAAAAAAAAAAAAGACCCAGGGACTTATTAATTACAAAAGCTCAGCCTTAGCTTAGGCTTGTTGCTAACTAGTTTTTTTTCTTCTTTCTCTTTTTTAAAGAATGGAGCCTGGGGAGCACATGCACCATTAGTCTGGAATTCTGTGTGGCTCGATCGTGTGCAGGTCACCACAGTTGCTGGGAAGTCATGAGCACAGTGGTCACATCACGGCCAGAAGACAGCCCTTCATAACGCCCTCCCCATCCTCCAGCTTCTGTAGCTTTCCTCCTCTCTTCCTGACTTAGAGGTGAAGGGTTGATACAGACGTCCCATTGGCTTTTGTTGTTGTTTATTTATTTATTAGCTATCCAGTGTTCTGCCTCTATGTATACCCGTGCGCCAGAGAGGGTACCAGATCTCATTATAGATGGTTGTGAACCACCATGTGGGTGCTGGGAATTGAACTCAGGACTTCTGGAAGAGCAGACAGCGCTCTTAACTGCTGAGCCATCTCTCCATCCCACTAACTAGTTCTTATACCTTAAATGAACTCATATTTTAAAATCTACATTCTTTTATATGACTTGGTTCCCTTTACTCTGTGCTCCCCAACCTGCTTCCTCCTGGCTGGTGACTTTGTCTTTTTTCTTCCCAGAGTTCTCTCCGTCCAGAAGTCCCTGCTATACCTCCTGCCTGGCTATTGGGCATTTCACTTTTTATTAAACCAATCACAGTGATACATCTTCACACATTGTAAAGGAATATTCCACCACAGGTTCCAAGCTGGGCAGTGGTGGCACACACCTTTAATTCCAGCACTCTGGAGATAGAGGCAGGCAGATCTCTTTGAATTTGAGGCCAGCCTGGTTTACAGAGGAAGTTCCAGGACAGTCAGACATGTTACACTGAGAAACCCTGTCTCAAAAAAACAAAATAGTCCTAGGTTCCATCCCTAACACCAATAAATATATATATACACACACACACATAATACATACACATGTGCATGCATGCATACATACATACATACATACACAAACAACCTGCTTATTAAGAATTCTGAAGAGCCAGGTGCTGGTGGTGCATGCCTTTAATCCCAGCACTCGGGAGGCAGAGGCACGTGCATTTCTGTGAGTTCGAGGTCGGCCTGGTCTACAGAGGGAGTTCCAGGACAGACTCCAAAGCTACACAGAGAAACCCTGTTTCAAAAAACAACAACAACAAAGAAGTCCAAAGAACAAGTTCCTATGCAGCTTTCCTGATTTTAGATCTTCCTTGCGGCTAGAACTCTCTCTTGTGTAAATAGATTCCACAGGAACTTAATTCAACTCTTGATGAAGACATGCAGGCTGTTTGTTTGGTTTTTGGCTTTTTGAGACAGGATTTCTCTGTATAATAGCCCTGGCTGTCCTGGAACTCATTTTGTAGACCAGGCTAGCCTCGAACTCGCAGAGATGTGCCTGCCTCTGCCTCCCGAGTGCTGGGATTAAATGTGTGTGCCACCATGGCCTGGCTAATGCTGGCTACTCTTTATGCCAACTTGATGCAAGCTAGGATCATTTGGGAAGAAGGATTTTAATGGAGAAAAGACGCCACCAGACCAGCGTGTGGACAATCCTGTGGTGTGTCTTCTTGGTCGTTGATTGATGTGGGAGACCCAGCTCACTGTGGGCAATGCCACCCCTGGGTGGGTTTCTCCTGGATGGCCTAAGAAAACAGGTTGAGCAAGCCAGTAGGCATTGCTCCTTCATGGCCTCGACTTCAGTTCCTGTCTCCAGGTTCCTGCCTTGAGTTCCTATTCTGACTTCCCTGCATGATAGACTAGAAACTGGAAGATGTAATAAACACTTTCTTACCCAAGTTGCTTTTGGTCATGGTGGTTTTTTTGTTTGTTTGGTTGGTTGGTTTGGTTTGGTTTTGCAAAACAGGGTTTCTCTGTCTAACAGCCTTAGCTGTAGGTGTTCTGGAACTCTCTCTCTCTCTCTCTCTCTCTCTGTAGACCAGGCTGGCCTCAAACTCACAGAGATCCACCTGCCTCTGCCTCCCGAGTGCTGGGATTAAAGGCATGCATCACCACCACCCAGCATAAAATTAATCTTTAATATGTTTGATATTTACAACCATAAAATCATATACATTCATGGCTCATTGTATTATATTGTGGCACATGCTATTATATCTAAATCAGGCTAAGCACATCTGCCTCCTTCAATGTTTATCAATTTCTTTATGAAGAATATTTTCAGGATGTTTTTATCTAGCTTTCTGACATGGATGATGCATTATTGGTGCATACAGTCGCCCTGGTGAGCAACAGCAAAAACCTGAACCTTTTGTTCCTTTCTAGTACTCGTTTATCTGCATTTCTCCTTCCAACCCACATACCTTGCTCCCGTCAGCCTTTGGGAACCACCATTCTATTCTCAACCTCCTTGAAGTCAGCATTTTTAAAATTTTTTTTTTGAGACAGGATTTCTCTGTGTAGTCCTGGATGTCCTGGAACTAGCTCTGTAGACCAGGCTGGCCTCGAACTCACAGAGATCCACCTGTCTTTGCCCTCCAAGTGCTGGGATTAAAGGCATGTGCCACCACTGCCCGGTTTATTTATTAATTTTTAAAAAGTATTTTTAATTTTATATGTATGACTGTTTTGCCTGCATGTATGTCTGTGTACCATGTGTGAGCCTGGTGCCCGGGGAGGCCAGAAAAGGGGATTGAGTACCTCAAAACTGGAGTTACAGGTGGTTGTGACCCAACACATGGCTTCTGAGAATCAAACCCGGGTCCTCTGGAAGAGCAGCTGAGCTATGTCTCCAATTCCAGGCCAACTCTATAGAGTCTTCATAAGAGGGACATCAGGCAGTTTTTGTCTTTTTGTCCCTGGCTTGGTTCCTTAGTTCCATCTCTAGTTTCATCCATGTGGTCATGAATAAAAAGATTGCTAAAAAATTAAAATTGAGGTGAAGTAGATGAAATGATTGGAAGGTTGTCAGATTAACTTTAGTTTAATATTTAGTTATGCTTTGCTTCCAAAATAAGAGCCATTACAAGGCCAACCTGAGCCATGTAATGAGACTCTGTAAGAGGGAAGGGAAGGGGAAAAAAACAGCGCGGAAGAAAGAAAAGAGCATGGTGAGCTTGGAGCAATCGTTTGATGGGAGAATATTCGTATATCTCAACTGCATCCCTGAGCACATTCTTGAAATAGCCACTGATTTGTGACATAAATCTTGATTATTTTTAGCAGATTTATGTTCTGGGTTTTCTGTGATCATTTTTATCTCCATGACTCCCTTGAATGGAAGATATCAACAGATATTTTATCTTACACACATCATCAAATTCAGTCCTGTAAGAATGTGCTTCATTTGGAAAGGGTGGTTTGAGACAGGGCTTCTCCGTGTAGTCCTGACTGTCCTGGAACTAGCTCTGTAGACCAGGCTGGCCTCGAACTCACAGAGATTCCACCTGCCTCTGCCTCCTGAGTGCTGGGATTAAAGGCATGCGCCACCACTGCCTGGCAGGAATGTACATTCATTTATTCGAGATCATTACTGCTAAGGTGATTTACTGCAACATTTAAAAAGCATCAATTAGTGAAACAATTAAGTGTGCATTTGCACCATAAGTAAATTACACAAGCACTGACTGTTTCAAGAGCGTTCAGACTACTTCCTGTCCATGTTGCTGTGATCCAGCTGCCCTCACTCCCCCTGACTGACAGCGGAACTTCCTTGTGGTCTGTAATTGACAAGGATGATGGTGGTCTTTCTGGCTGGTGGGTCTCCACAGGAGT
>NW_026070405.1:0-3688 GCF_014885135.2 Alexandromys fortis
GGGGGAGAGGAGTGGGGGGAGGGAGAGAGGAGAGGGAGGGGGGGAGGAAGGGAGGGAAATGGGAGGCGGGGAGGAGGCGGAAATTTTTTTCAATAAAAAATTATATTTAAAAAAAACTGTAATACATATAGACTTACTAAAAATGCAGATATAGTATAATTTATAATAGGTTGTTTAATTCCTTCTTTGTTAATCATATGCAATTACCAGTTTTTTCTTTAAATAGTATACATGAATATAGTTCATTGGCAAAGTTATCTCACACTCAGAAAATAAATGGATTGCCTTTGCTCTTCACTAGTGAATGTCTGTATCTAGGGCAATGAAAGAGGCAATGATTTGTTTTTGTTCTTTTGTCATTTGTGGGCATTAGCATCTTAGAAGCAGTAGAAACATATTTCTGTAAATAGCTACCAGTTCTTCTGCTGGATTAAAAATGGTCCATGTTAAATAGAAAAGCCTCTTTTTGTTTACTTCTTTAAAATCCGAACATTACATAGTTTTTTTAAAAAAAGCACAAAGTCTAGACTTCACAAGTATTTGGGTAAATAATTGATGAATAACAAGCCCCTTGTGGTGTAACCCAAAGAAAATTAACTACAAAGACAAAGCCTCAGTTATCTCCAAAGAGAATATATGGCCATTTCCATTTCAAACTTGAGTTACATCACATAGGTCTGAGATAATGCCTCATTGCCGAGGAGTTTGTGATAGTGTTTTTGTGCTTGCTGATAGATGTGTTTTAAATAGCAGGAAGCAAGTCCATTGTTTAGTTTCTATTTTTACTCAATCAGCTTCCCATGTCTTTTGAAAGTGCAAAATTATGCAAGAATTATTTAGATAAGATAGTGAGGTAATTCTGTCACTGAAATCACTAAACAGAGGATATGCCACCGTATTTGAATAATGTATATTTTATCCGGAAAATACAAATTAAATTATCATTGGAAGCGCACTTAGCAGACTATGTTGAAAGAATACTACTAATTTCTATGGATAACAATTATAACGGAGAATGGAAAAGCTTATATTCCATAGTTTATTAACAAAGGCACAAATTATATATATATATATATACATACTTTGTACATATATATGTATGCATTTGTGTGTTCTTATAACTGTGTCTCTTCACTATCCAAATAAAATCAGAATACAGCATTTTGTTTTTATGAAGATCATGGCCCATAATACTAACGCAACTAGGCTTTCATCTTTCATATATGCTTTCAGATTTTTTTAAAAGAGACAATTTAATCTCATGAATTTTATTTTCTAATGTCAACATTGTTAGGTTTCTATTGCTATGACAAAAACAATTGTGAAGGAAAGGAATAACTTGGCCTACACATTACAGTTGATTATGAAAGGAAGTCAGGGCAGGAACTAAAGGCAGGAACCTAGAGACAGATACTGAAGTAGATAATGACTGTTACTTAACGGTTCTTCCCTCAGGGCAGGCTCAGTTTAATTTCTTATATAAACCCATATTCTCCCCTCCAGGCTTTCTGGACCCTCCCACAACAATAATTAATCAATAAAACATATTTATTTGCAGGCTAATCTTATGAAGCCGTTTCCTCAATTTTGACTCCAGATTCATGGATGACCCTAGTTTGTGAAAAGATGACAAAAACCTAACATGTAAAAATGAATAAAAACTAGGCAATTTTCACTTGTTGGGTACTTTGAATATCAAACGAGAAATTGTGCATAAAATGCACTTGGGAAAGATCAGCATCTTTTAAACACTGAAGTAATATCATTTGGTATTCTGAGTTATCACCTACAGTTTTCCACTTCACTTCCTGTGGAAGAGAAAAGATGTAAAGAAATAAAAAGTGGTATTTTCTAAGGTGTTGTCATACACATTTCCTCATTTTTCTGCTGGTTTAAAGTTGTTATGTTCTGGAAATAGTCTAGATGCCCCTCTACTGAAGAATGGATGAAGAAAGTGTGGCACATCTACACATTAGAGTACTATTCAGTGGTAAAAAAACAATGACATCTTGCATACAAATGCATGGAATTAGAAAACACTATCCTGAGTGATGTAACCCAGATCCAAAAAAGTGAATATGCTATGTACTCACTCATTAGTGGATACTAGCCATAAACAAAGGACACTGAGCCTATACTTCATGATCCTAGAGAACTTTAATAATAAGGTGAACCCAAAGAAATACATATATAGACCTGCCTGGAAATTAGAAACAGACAAGATCACCTGACAAAATTTGGGAGCATAAGGGTTGAGGGGGAGTAGAAAGAAGGGGAGAAGGGCAAGATGAGGGGAGATGGGGAGGGTTTGGGAGAACTTGAGGAAATTGGATAGGACAGATATGAGAGCAAGGATAGAGATATCTTGATTGAGGGAGCCATTATGGGATTAGCAAGAAACCTGGCTCTAGAAAAATTCCCAGGAATACACCAGGATGACCCCAGCTAAGACCCTATGCAATAGAGGAGAGGGTGCCTGAACTGGCCTTGCCCTGTAGTCACACTGATTATTATCTTAAATATCACCATAGAACCTCCATCCAACAACAGATGGAAACAGAGATAGAGACCCACATCAGAACACTGGACTGAGCTCCTAAGGTCCAGTTAAAGAGTGGAAGGAGTGAGAGTATGAGCAAGGAAGTCAAGACCATGAAGAGTTCACCCACTGAGACAGTTTGTCTGACCTAATGGGAGCTCACCAACTCCAGCTGGACTGAGAGTGAATGAACATGGGATCAAACTAATCCCTCTGAATGTGGTTGACAGTTGGGGCAGACTGAGGGGCCAATTACAGTGGCACTGAGATTTGTATCTAATGCATGTACTAGCTTTATGGGATCCTATTCTCTATGGGTGTATATTTTACTCAACCTAGATGTAGTAGAGAGTGACTTGGACTTTCCATAGGGCAGGGTGTCTTTCCCTCTCTTAGAATTGGATGGAGATGAGGGGAGGGTGTGTGTAGGGAGTGAGAGGGGAGTGGGAGGGAGTAGGAATTTAGATTGGTATTTTTTTAAAGTAATAAAATAATAATAAAAATAATAAAAAATTAAATTGTTATCTTTTATGATGGAGAATTTTGGTAGGCAGTGACAAACTGGATAGAAGGAAGAAGCTGTTACTGAGGAAATAACTTTAGTCTGCTTAAAAAAAGATATGATTTCATTTGGTTCTTTAGCTATAAAATGATTCACCAGTTTGGTATGAAGACCTTTATTTGGTTTGTAGTGGAGAGGTACCATCCCATCTACATCCAGAAAAGAAATCAAAAAGTAGTTTTTCCACAAAGAGCTGCCTTGTGAGAAATTCTCAGGTGTGAGAATTACATACATCTAGTTCAGCTGGACCAAACAGAGAAGCCCTGGCAGAAGAATTTATCCGGTCACATATTGGTGGGCCTCAGGTGTGCTATGAATTCAATGCATGTAGGAAATATTAAGGAAGAGGGGAGCAAGACACCTGAGCCAGAAAAGACTTTCAGGACCTGGGAACCTAAATGTATCTCCTGTAGAAAATTAAGTACCTGTATAAGAATGCAAGAAACAGTTTTTCCCTCAATTCTCCGAACTTTTTAAAAGCCAGTAAAAACCAAAGAAATTGCAGTAGTGAGACGTTTTTGTAATTTAATTTTTTTATTTTTACTTAAAATTTTCCACCTCCTCCCCTTCTCCTATTTCCCTCCCCC
>NW_026070406.1:0-3785 GCF_014885135.2 Alexandromys fortis
AGAGACATTTCCATGAAGCAGGAAATTCCAAAGACAGTTCAGTCATTTTCTGCTGTGTCCTGCAGAATGTCTCGCAGACTCTTTCATGAATCAGGAACCCCGAAAGACCATCTCACCTTTAGGCAAGTTCAGCAGTCCTCTTTCTGCGTGTTCTTTGTGTCCAGTTTATGCAACAGTCCAGGTGAGAGCAGTTTCTTGCCCAAATGGCTATCAAACTCCATAAGTAGCCTCTTCAATGCCCATCGTCCTCTTGAAGTAGCTGGTGATGCCAGGAGCAGATGTGTCTCATTGTCATGAAAAGCCCTAAATTATTAAAACATTTAAATGCCATATTCTGTAGCCTTTGAAAGATATGAAGAATGCCTGTCTGCAATATATCTATGCACATCTAGAAAATCTAACATGACTACAAGCTTGACTATTATCAATGATTATCCATTAACAACCTATATTTCCTAATTATACATTACCTTTTAAAAATGAACTACACAATCACAATACCTTAATCAATATCAGAAATACATATACATATAACAAAACTGACCTTAAAATCCATACCAATGCGAATTATTCATATCTATATCATGGATTTACCTTTAAGTGTAAAAGAATATTTATAAACAATATTTGGGAACATGGGCACAGATTTTTCTCTCCAAACTGCTTCCTGTTGAATGGGGGCGCTGTTATTCAGGTCTTTTATGGGATAACCTGTCTGCTAGGTTCATCTCAGTCGGCAGTTGAGCAAAGCAATCTTTTTTGAGGGTGTTCACAGGCGCCAAGTGTATCGGCGTAAATGAAGGCAGACAGAAATTATAAGAATATTTTCAGCTTTAATTAGGGAAAGACTCACAGAACCCATAGTTCCAGCAAACAGGAAAGCCGAAGGGACGGTGGGGAGCATGCCCGCAATCTTTATATGTAAAAAATATCCTCGGGGGACCCCGTCCCCTGCAAGCAAGGTGATTGGCTGAGTTTCCCCTACATGAGAGCTGACCTCATCATACCCCCCTTTTTTCCTGGAGCCAGGCCATGTCTCTAGTGCCTTCTGGAGACACTGTTGGCCCCATCTCTAGCCTCCTGGGGTCACATAGTGACCTGCTTCTGGCTCCTGTTGCCCACGCTCTTTTATTATTTTAGCTTTCTTAAAAACGTGCGAGTGAGCATATAGGCAAATCTGTCGAGGAGTTCCAGGCTGTGGCGGAGGAGAACCAGTCCCTGTCTGCCCTCTGGCCTGACAGGGGTATCAGCTAGAAGAGCCCGCTGCCAGGCTGTGGGAAAGTTGTAGAAAAAGGCAGTAAAATTATGCAAAGAGCAAACTGGGAGGAGTGGAACGGAGGAATCTTTCTGTGTCTCTGTGAAACAGAGGAGACCTGCACTGTGAATGTGCCATCCTCACATTTGCCATATAAGAGCCAGCCCTCTGCCTTCACTGGCAGGGGATCCCATGATGCATTGGACCAGCAGGCATTGGGAGATCTGTCCTCTGGTTCTGAGGAGGACAGAGTCTGTCTGGGCAAAGAAGCATTGCCTTTATCTCTGGTCAAGAAGGAGCCTCCCGTTTTCTGGAACTGCAGGAATATACATCGCCACCTTCATGTGAATGCTGGCTGGTGTGCACTCCTCTCTGTTGAGTCATTCAGTTCTCTGAGCATCGCTGTGCACTGTGCTGGGCCTTGGGGTGGAGCTGAATCAGCTAGGGTGACTTTTGGTAACTGGGATGGCGAGGAAAGAGGGTGCAAGGAGAGGTAGCCTCTGTGTCAGCGGACTGGTGGATGGGGACGGTGGCCAGGCCATCCCGAGGCTAGGCTTAGGGTGGAGTCCTCTCTGCAAGTGCACATGTGAACTTGAAGGGGAGCGGAGCATTGTCCATCAGCCATGGCTGTGTGTCCTGCCTAGAGCCACAGGGTGCAGGAAGAGAGAGTAAAACTGGCTCAAAAGTCCTCGTGGGAGAACAGAGCGGGGTAGTGGCAGTAAAAGGGATGTGTGGGGAGCTGGGGATGAAGAGGTGAGGGTTGAGGGGGTAGAAAGTGGGGTGTAGGCTCTCAGTGCAGAGTTTGAATGGGGCAGTTCAGTAAGAGGATGCCGGGATGGGGAGATGGCTCGGCCAGTTAAGTGCATTTAGAGCAAACAGGAGGGCCCGAATTTGAATCCTAACACCCATGGGAAAGATAGGCCTGCCACCCAGTGCTCAGGAGACAGAAGAATCCCTGGAGCTCACTGCTCAGCCAGTCTGGGTGAATTAGCAAGTTCCAGGGTCAGAGAGACCTTGTCTCAAAACCTGTGGGAGAAAGAGATAGAGGAAGACTCCCAAAGCATCACCCTCCGGTCTCCACACACACACACACACACCCTGTCTCACACATGTGCTCATTCACCTATGCGTGTATACACACATACCCACATGAACGCATACATGTGCCCTCTTCACATACACATGTAGAAAAAGGAAAAACAAACCAAGAACAGTGAGTGGATGCCGTTAACACTGCTGTCTCACCCTCTCTGGGACGGCAGAGCAGAGAAGGAGCTGGAAGGATGAAGTGCAGTAGGGAAACCTAGGCATTCATGACGGATGAGAAGATGGGAGTACTGGCTTCTGGATAGTGTGTGGGAGACCATGTGCTCTCACCCAAATCACTCAAGACACAGGAGGACCCACGGGTGCGTGGAGGAACTGGTGCGCAAGGGCTCGGGTGTCACCCACACAACTCATTGTCCTTTTGCCTTCTGTGATCCCTGTGACCTATACCTCCCCTCCTCTCTGCACACTTAAGTCTTTCCTTATCAGTGGGTATCCTGAATGATGCTCAGGGCAGATGAGGGGTGTCCCAGGCTGTGGACCTGGCTGGCTGAGACAGGCCTTTACGTGGATCCTGGATCCGTTTGTATGTTGAGCCTGTTACCACCGATGGATACTATGACGAACACCTGGACAATGTTTGGAAGAAGTGGAAAGAATTGTCAAACTTTGATTTGTTGCTGTCATCCTCCTCCTCCTCTTCCTCCTCCTCCTTCTGCCTGTGGTACAGAATTCCAAGGTGAGGGGCCTAAAATCTCCCTGATCGCTTTATGAGTAACCAGTTTGGGTTAGCTTCTAAAAATAGACTTCTGGTCTTAGCTCCACATCCCATCAGTGTCTGTTGGGATTTCCCATAGCTACACTGTTTCTCTAGAGCCTAATTTCTTAAGCTGGTGCCAGAGGGTCTGTGAGGATACGTATAAGTTTCTCAGTTTATTAATTTTGCATTAAATAATTAATAGTAAAGCTAATTGATGAATTATTCAATTTTCAGGTAAAATGGGATGATAAATATTCATAACTTATTTTATTAAGGGAATTTCCATTTCCTATGTCATTAAATCTAGATTAACGAAGGCTGATTTTAAATGAAGATTGAAAACAATTGTGCTTTGGAATTAATTTACTGAGTTAAGGTCACTGCGTTGTGTGTTTACCCCCTGCCCGAGAGTTCGGGCTCTGTCCTCTGGAGAAGGGTCTGTTTGACACAAGTCACAGGCCCATTGCTCTGGAAACTTTCTGCAGGTCTGCGGGGAGCTTCCCTGGGACCCACACTGCGGTACAGGGTGAGGAAGCATGATGTGACAGGCAGAGCTGGGGCTCCTCCCTGCCCTTATCCTCAGCTGCTCTTTTTAGCTGTTTGTTGTTTATTCCCAAATTGCAGCATGGTGTGCTAGCCCAGGCCAGGTGTGAAGAGGGGCTGGATCCCAGGAAAGAAATGAGCATGCAAGCACGTGGGCGCGTGTGTGCTCCTGCGTGCCCC
>NW_026070407.1:0-3735 GCF_014885135.2 Alexandromys fortis
AGAAGAAGAAGAAGAAGAAGAAGAAGAAGAAGAAGAAGAAGAAGAAGAAGAAGAAGAAGAAGAAGAAGAAGAAGAAGGTGGTGGTGGTGGTGGAGGTGAGAGCAGTAACTTTGCTCATGGAATCTGAGGGAGGACTCTATCAGGACCTGGGTTAGGGAGCATGTGTGTTATATTCTGGCAAAGAAATTGTTGTATAGTGCAGTTGTCCTGAATGTTTTCGTGAGGGTGAAATGAAAAGGAATAGAATAGTCAATATAGTGGAGCAAATTTCAAAGCGACCTAGTAGGCAGGCCATCGCGTAGTTATTGGTAGCTGGTTTGAGCCAGGCTTACGGTGAATATCTGGAGCAAAATGCAGATAGAAAGATCTGAAACACATGCAGAATACAGAGATTTCAGTTCATTGAGACTTGGTTTTGAGAAAAGAGCTTTAAGACAGCTTACTTAGCCAGGGCTGGCAAAGGAAGTGTTTTATTGGGCTCTCTTATCTATATACTTAGAGGCTATTGCAGCCGTAGTCTAATAAGACCTGACTAAAGTGTGAGCCTGAGACAGCCCTAGGCTTCCTTTATACAGTGATGTTTTGGATACACAGGTGATGTAGGCATTAGCAAGTTATGGAGACTTCTATCCAGATTTCAAAGGCAAGTCTAGTATGCCAAGTAGAATGTGGCTTGGTCGGCATCCCTACAGGCAGCTTCTGTAAGAGTAAGAAAGCTTATGTTGTGAATCCTAAGCTAAAATAGAGATGCCTGGCTGGTAGAGACCCCAGGAAGATGCCTAAACCCATTGGAGACCACTTCACAACAACACATGCCCCAGATATTGGGTATGCATCCATAGGATTTAATGTTTGCCCTATTGGGATTTCTTTCTACTTTGATTTCTTCTCTCTTTTCTGTGCTGTTATTCCCATTCTTCAGAATGGAATGAAATGCTTTCTCCGTATCTTAGAAGTTGGATCTTAGAAGTGCACAATTTTCTTCTTTTTAATTTTTAATTTTTATTTATTATTTTCTGGGAACTCGTAGCTAAGGCATTTCCTTGATTCTCGGAACAGACGTGGGACTCAGACTTTTGAAAACTGTTGGAATCCTTAAAACTCCGGGGACTCTTTCAGATTGGCTCAATGTATTCTATGTGTGACGGCTAATCTTAGATTTCAACTGACACACTTGGGACGAATTGAGCCTTTATTAAGGAACAGCCTCAATCAGATTGTCCTGCTGGGTA
Organism: Alexandromys fortis; assembly: GCF_014885135.2. NCBI lineage: Eukaryota > Metazoa > Chordata > Mammalia > Rodentia > Cricetidae > Alexandromys > Alexandromys fortis. The sequence continues at coordinate 1,233 of NW_026070407.1, forward strand.
GTTTTCCATTGTTAATCGACATGGGAGGGTCCAGCCCACTGTGTGTGTGTGGGTGTCATTCCTGCGCAGGTGAGCCTGAGTTACACAAGAAAGGTAGCTGACCCTGTGCTTAGCTTCCCTCAGTGACTGGCTATAACCTGTGCACTCAAACAAACCCTTTCCTCTTCCAGTTGTTTTTGGTCAGCAGCTTATCATAGCAACAGAGAAACTGACCGGGACGTTGCATTATGTGATGGCCATAAGCCTTTTGGGCAGGCACAGGATGCTATAGTTTGGATCTGAACTGTCTCCCACGGGCTTGTTTCCACACTATGTGACCCTCAGTTGGTGGTACCATTTTGGGGAGATTCTGAACACTTTATCGAGTAGGGCTTAACTCGAAGTAGGTCCCTGGAATCATGGTCTTGAAGCTTATGCCTTTTCCCCAGTCCTATTGTTACTCTCTGCCTTCCGGCTTCCCTGCCATGAACCGGTCCACCACACCTTCCCCTGCTGTGATGGACCGAAACCTCTGACACTATGAGCCAGCACACATCATTCTTTTAAGCTGTTTACACAAACTGTTTCATTGAGCAGTTGAGCAGAAACCATGCGGCATGAAGTCTGTATTACACCTTTACTGAGTACTAGGTCAAAACAAAACCCTAGTGGGTTTTTTTTTTATTTTATTTTTTTACATTTTCCTGTTGTTTCATCCTAAATTTAACAAACCAGAAAAACCTCTGATCTGTTCCAGAGTCTCTTCATTCCTCATTCCTCTGAGCACAGTTACCTTGATTCTGGCTCTCTTTTGACTGAGGCCACATCTGGCCGCCAACACACTGACACTACCTCCCTTGCACACACACACACACACACACACACACACACACACACACACACACACACACACATCTCTGGTAGAAGTCAAGGCATTCTTTCCAGAAAGTGCCTGACATCATGGCATGCATATGTCTGCATTCCCAATGACTTCCCATCTCAATCTCCGTGAAAGACAGTGTCTTCCCAGTGATTCTGTACAACCCGTGACTGAGGTTTTTTTTCCACTGCTGTGCCAACTACGCACTCTCTCTCTCAGCCCGTCCATCCCCTTTCAGACATACCTCTGATAATCTATGGTCGCAGGGCATTGCACTTACTCTTGGGACTGACTGAATGTCTACTCCAGGGCAAACTGAATAGCTTCTTCCTTGATTCCTTCAATATTTTTTTTATTAAGTCTTCCCTTTTCAATGAAGCCTCTTCTAACTGTGATATTTTAAATTACCTTGCATTTTCTCCAAGCCCTTATATATCACCGCAGAAGATCATATCTAATGAACTGCAGAATTCAATTACTAGTTGGATATCTGTTTTTACACAGGAGAATGTGAGCTCCCTGAAGGCAGGGATTCATGTCTATTACATTCCCAGAAGCATCTCCAAGTTCTGTATAATTGCTTTCCAAATAATTTGAGAAATCGTGGCAAACAAGAAACTCCCACATACATCCCCAGGCAAGCGCTTTCCACCTACCTTCTGCAGAGTAGATGAAGAAATATTATAATTTGTAATTATTAATTACAGTGCAACAAAGGCAAACAGCCAGAATGACTTCCTGGGGCTAATTGGTTTAGCATCTAGCTGCTGCTTAAGGAACTCTTGTTTTTAGGTAACTTGTCCACCTAGCCTCTTTGCAAGAATTTATACATTGCCTCTCTCTCCAAAGTTGTTCCCGGTTTCTGAAGCTACAGATATCTGGAGAAACTCTAATTGGGACTTTCCCAGAATCATTCACAGTTAGAGACAGAAAAACTCAATTTTGTGTTGTGAAAATAATAATAATAATGATAAAATAAATAGATAAGAGTACAGTAAGGAGGAAACCTAACTCTGTAGTTTTAAAACGTGACGTGAAAAGAGTTTCTGTTTTTCACTATGCTTTATATTGTAGTAATCCTATTACTGAATGAGTTCCCTGTAGACTTCTTATAAAATTCCTTGAACTTACAACTTTGTATTAAATTCCAAAGCATGTATTTTAAAAGCATCAAACAGCCTTTGATTCAGAATATCATACTAAAATAATTAATGAAATTATTGAGCCCAATACAGAAGAAATGTCAAGTTCTTAGATGCTTGTTTTTCTAAATTAAGCCTTTTTTTGAGTAAAACTTGGGTTTTCTAATTATTTATAAATGTATATATAAGGTTGTGCTTTATATTCAATATATAATCTGTCCTAAGAGTGTGTGAAGAATAAGAATATAAGGTCTCAAAGGCCCTAGGAACTAGATGGAAGTATGCCACTTTCCATTTTGTTTTGAGTTTCTGTCGCTAGACATCAAGTATGACATTTCACTGTACCACACTAAATAGGAAGACGCAAGGTGATGTCTTTGGCATGACGCCTCTCTGACTGATACAAAACCTTCATGTGGACACTGCTGTAATTAGACCTAGAACGTTTCTTTTTGATTTTTCTTTTCTTTTTTTTTTTTTTTTTTTTTGAGACAGGGTTTCT
>NW_026070408.1:0-3721 GCF_014885135.2 Alexandromys fortis
CCAAAACACAAAGAAGTTAAAATCAAACATGATTGCCTTTTTTCTTCTTTTTGAGAAATGTGTTCATGATGCCAAATAATAAATTTTATTGAATTTGCCTCCTCTAAACCAATTTGGTTTTTGTTTATCTGCTTTTCACCTCAGCATCTATGCCACGGAGCTCTGCACAACCCGAGAGACCTCAGCAGGAGCTGCTGCTAGGTTGCTATGCTGAAGGTGGTACTTTCCTTGGGCCTGACACTGACACGGACCTTGTTAATTTTTAAACTGGCATGAAAAAAAAAAAAGATCATTCTCAAAAGGTTTAATTGCACACATGTATGAGTGCACACTGTTCCTCATACCCAATTTTCTTTGCAGTCTGTTCTATGACTAGAAAGCAGATGCTTATTATAAGTTGTATTTATTTAATATGGGACTTAGTAAAGATACAGAGTTGAATTATTTCTATTTCAGGCTTTTGCCTAAGACATTAAACTATAGTAATATCAACTCTGTAGAGTCTGTTTAAAAATAGCAGCAACTGGGGTGCAGTGTTTCCTGGTAGAATGCGAGAGCTTTTATACTGAAAGAAAGCTGGGAGGGAGGAACAATTGAAAGACTAAATGCGTCATGTCTATAAAAACCAAATGACAAGCAAAAGCTATAAAGTGTTCCTGTCACATCCATTTCTATCTTTACAATAAAGGTACTGCAAGCCTTTTGAGTCCTTTCAAAACTCTTGGCTGGATGGTTTTTTCTTCTTTCTTTCAAATTATTAGAAAAATTTCTGTTTCATAAATAGGTAGTATATTCTTGGTTTGGTCATATCCTGAAATTAAGCGAAATTCCTTTATGGTAAAAACTAGTTATTTGTCTTGACCCATTACAGAGAGAAATAAGGAAAGAGTCGGTGCTTGGCTCACCAGACAGTTGTTGCTGCATCTGTCTCCTTGGACCCACAACTTCAAAACGTTAGCACCCCCCCTTCTATATTGATGTGAAATGGAAAAACTTTATGTGACAAGAATTCAAAGTATTTATGTATTTAGAGCTCTCTGCTCTGCAATTAGTGGGTTTCAGCTGAGACAGGAGCTCATTGCACTACTTCCCCTTCTCCAGGGACATCTGGTAATAACTTGGGGATGAAGGGGCTCCTGACACCCAGTGGTGTTACCACTAGTGACATCGGTTAGACACATGGGTAAAAAGCTACAAGACACAGGTTAACCCATGAGGCAAGGGCTTAGCTGGCTCCAAACATCAACAGATTGAAGTTGAAACCATCACAGCTTGCTTGAGCCTTCAACCCACTGTCTGTCCCCCTAATCTTTGGATATCTCCTTTCCCCGGCTCTTCCCACTCATTGCCTGGTTGTCATTGGTCATGCAAAGAAAAGGTCTTGTGAAAATGTTAAGTAATCTTCACTTTCTCTAGTTGGGGGGCATTTACTCTAACTGCCCTGCCTGTCTCATCCCTCTCTGCATTCCGTCATTTTTTATGTCCCTTTATGTCTTTCCATCCTCATCCTGCTTTCTAGACAGTTATCATTTTGTCACCCTCTCTCCGCCCCGTCTCTGTGTGCTCAGATCCTCTTGATGTGGTTTATACCTTTCATTAGGTCATGCTGAGCTCTGGATTCAAGGCTGGTGAGGCTCGGAAACCTGTATATTGTTTCAGGGTTGCATCTTCTTGGGTTCGTGGGATGCATTTCTTGGAACCTAGGGGGGCTCTCAACACGAATGGTATTTCTTTTTTCATATGTGTTGGATACCATGCACGGTGTATTTCACACCTTAGCTTTACTGCCTAGGCATTGCTGACTTTGAAACATGTATATGTAGAAACTCCAGTTTCAGCAAATCAGTTTGCAACTGCTAGAATTAGGTGTTGCCTCAGGGGGCTGAAAACTATTATGAACACTCCAGCCCTCCTGGCTTTGCTTTAGCACCTGGTGACAAGGAAAGGCTTTCTGGTGGCGTGTGATGGCTTGAATCAAACTGACCTGGTGTTTCTGTCTTTGTGGTCAACCTACGATGGGTTTCATTTGCTTGTTGGTCTTCTAGCATAATTCAGCAAATGGTGTTTGGCTAGAGGACTTGACAAGTTTCTTCTGGGGGGATTCTGGGGTCAGGGTAGTGCCTGCCTGCTTTTCCATGGGACAGACTTTGCCCAGTACCCTGTTGTCCCTCAGGAGTGCTCTTCTTCAGTCACCTGGCCTTTCTTTCCTTGCCCTCAGTCGGTATACCTTACAGATTAGTAAAATGACGCTTTGGATGGCAGCATGTGGAAGGGACTCAAAGACTCTCCATGTGGAGACTACACTTGTCATGGGAACTGAAGACCAGAACTCCCTTCATCTCGCCAGTTGTTCCTGGTGGGAGGAATGGCATGCTTGAGTATTCAGCAGGGGGTGCCTGGAAGGCTCCAAAGCTTTCATAAACAAGACAAATGCCTTGGTGTTCCAGAAAACAGATGTCACTTGTTTGATAACAGACCAGAGCAGAGATAGGCGACAATGTGGAACATTAGTGTGGGATTCTTTAAGCCGATATCTTCTATCCTTAGAACCATTGCAGAGTTCTGCTGGGGTGCGGGTGGTTTCTATTTCTTGCTTCTCCCGTGTCAGAGAATTCCTGTGTACAGCATAGAAAATTACTGCTGGAGCCTGCTTCGGAGGCGGCGGCTCTTCTGTCACACGGGGAATTTTCCAGTGCATAAAAGTGTGAAAGTTTATTATAAGGGTGTGAATGTTTTGGTAAACAAGATATCCGAGATGTTACTTCTACTCACAATTTAATCTTTGTGCTCTCTGGGTCTGGGTGCTTTGGAGATCTTTCAGAAACACCGTCTAGATCGTTGTGCCCTTAGGCTCGTCTCAGCACCACCTGCATTTCTTACCTTCGCCGTTCAGTGGCGGAAGACACACTCTCCTGAAGGTTGCCAGGCTTTCCTTACTCTCTTTCTGCCAGCCATCCAGAGCTGGGAAAGCTCATGGATTTCCTATTGGTTCCTAGTACAGATGTGAGGAACAGTGTGGGCCAATGACATACAAGTGGACATCATCAGGAGGCGAGGGGCTCTGAAAAGGCTTTTCCGTTTCTTAATGAAACAAACTAATTTCTTTTTTTTCTTTTTTCCTCTCGCCATATTTTTATCTATCATTTTCCTTTGTTAAAAACATCAAAAACCTCAATGAAATCATGATGTCTGAAGCTGTGGTTGCCGTCTTGAGATCAAGGAAAGAGCTAGCCTGGGTGTGGTGGCCAACGCCTTTGATCCTAGCCATCGCCATCTTGTTCTACACAACAAGTTCCAGGGTAGCTAGGACTACATAGTAAGACTCTTTTTCAGTAAATGAATGAATGTTTAAGTAAATAAATAAATAGATAAATAAGTAAAGACCAAATAAATAAAGAAACACGACAGCTCATATTTTGCAGCCCTGGAATTAACACCAGTGGCTGCTGTCCAGCTTTCCTGATTTCTTGTTGGAGGAGCTAAAGTATTTCTCATCCCTTTGAACTGCCGTCAGCAATGCTTTTCTTTGACTCCTAGTTGCTTGCATTCTGATGCTGTGCCTCCCAGCAACACACTCCTCTCACCTGCGAGCTTTTCTCCATCGGTGACTCTTCTGCTAAAAGTGGTCTTTTTTCCCTTCCTTCTTTCCTTCCTTCCTTCCTTCCTTCCTTCCTTCCTTCCTTCCTTCCTTCCTTCCCTCCCTCCCTCCCTCCCTCCCTCC
>NW_026070409.1:0-3859 GCF_014885135.2 Alexandromys fortis
CTCTCTCTCTCTCTCTCTCTCTCTCTCTCTCTCTCTCTCTCTTTCACACACACACACACACACACACACACACACACATTCATCCACAGAATTTACTTTGCACTAAACATTCATTTGCCATTCTTCTGAGAGTTATTCCTAGGCTACTGTGCCATGTTAGCTCTGTGCATGTTTCTTTTTTTATTTTTTATTTTTTCTGTGCATAATTTCTATGATACCATATTCTCTTGATTAATTAAGCTTTAGAGTTAGTTATGGGGTCATGTATTGTGAGTCCTCTATTCTTTTCAAAACTAGTTTCCAAGTTATTTGTCATTCCAAATAAGTCTTATTGGCATATTTCCTCTTTATGCATGTGTGGTGCATGTGCTTACATGTGTGTAGTGCATGCATGTGCATGCATGTTTTGCATACATATGACTGGACACCATTGTTGATGTTGGGAGTCATCCTCTGTTGCCCTTCTGCCTCATGCACTGAGACAGCCTCTCTCAATCAAACCCAGAACTTGCCAATATGGCTAGTCTTGCTAGCCAACTTGCTCTGGGGATTCCAGCTCCATCATAGGAGGCTGGGGTTACAGGCAGCTGCTAGGCCCTCCTGGTGTTGAGTGGCTTTGGGATCTGAACTCTCATTCTCTCTCATGCTTGTGTTGTAAATCCTTTGACCACTGAGCTGTCGCCACGGCCGTTCCACATGGAAGTTTCCAAATCAGCTTATGTTATTTACACATACCCCATGGGGTGTGAGAGTTAGTTGACTCACATGAGTCTAGGGAGAAATGACATCTTAACAATGTCAAGCCTTCCCCTTCGCACGGTTTGCTCTTCTGTCATCGGCATTTTATGGTTCCCTCCTACAAATTCTGCACATTTAACTTGTTAGATTCACACCCGAACATGCGGCCTTTCAGAGCTATTGTAAATGGCTTCCTAAAGCTTCCACCTGCGATGACCATTGCTAACACGCAAATGTGTTGGCTTGATCTTTATACACTGGTTGGCATGACTCTAATGACCTTCTCTACTTCTTAATTCCTGGGAATTTCTTTTGAGAAGCAATTTTGGTTATTTTTAGTATAGACCATGTCACTTCACAGCGACATTTCTGTCTCTTCTTTCCCAGGGTGCAGCTGCCATGTTTTCACTGACCCTGTGGTACTGGTGAGAGGTTTCAGGATCATGTGGAATAGGAACCTGGTGAATACACAGCCTCACTTAGCAAGAATAGAGCTCTAGTCTTCCTGTTAATCACGATGCTACTCAGAGATTTGTGTAAACATCCTCTAACAGATTAAAAGATCCTGGCCAAGTCCTGAGTTTGCTAAGAGATTTATTACAGATATTATTTATTATATCTTATTTTTCTCCAGTACCATTATTATGCCTACATGATACATTTTGTATCCTATATTTTGTTAATCTGGTCAGGTATATCAATTGAACTTTGAATCTTTAACTAGTCTGTGTTTAGTATTAACTCCAGATGTCTATGAAGCATATTTATATTTTATATGTTGATGGATAAAAACATGAGCCGAGAGTTTTTTTTTTTACATATGTAGGCATGGGGGATATTGGCATGAAGTTTTCTTTGCTTATTATTGAATGGTGTGTGGCAATTTCTGGCTCCCAAAATATCTCTCAAATGTACTTATAAGACTCTTAGACTGTACCAATGGTAATTGCATGTTTAATTTAGTTAATAGAGAGAAGCCAATCATCAGCATTGGAAAATACTGTCCCATCAAGAGAGTAGTAATCTTGAGAATATATAGCTAATAAAAATAGAATGTATTATTGGTAAAATTCAATGAACTTGCCTCAGATCAATGGATTGTCTAGCATGTTCATTCAAATATGAAGTGAGTTGAGAACCCACATCTAGCCTGAAACACTGCCCGTTCTCACCTTCCTGTATATAGAATATGAAACCCGACTGAGTATTTCTATAAGTTGATAAGGCCTTGTCCATTTGCCAATCCCCCTCTACCCTGTACAGGGTAAGAGAGACAGAGACAGAGAAAGACACAGAGAGGACCCTTCTAGGCTGGATGCAAACCCACTCTCTATCCAGTTGGTGCTACAGGCAGAAGTTACCTTGCTTGCATGATGTCAAAGTGTCAGATAAAGGGAGGCAGAATAGTCTGTTTCCTTGTAGCCACCCACCAGCTTCCACTCTTCGCATCTTTCGGTCCCTTCTTCCACAATAATCCCTGAGCCTTGGAGTAGCATATGGATTTCTCATTCAGGATTGAGTACTCTGAAAGTCTCTCATTCTCTATACCTTGACCAGTTTCTCTCTGTGTTGATCACCATCGACTGCAAATAAAAAACTTCTCCGATGATGGTCGATAGACACAGTAATCTCTGGATATAATGAGAAGTCATTGGAATTCAGTTTAATATTATGTCCCTTTAGCAGATTTTAATAGTAGTAATCTCTCCCTTAGAGTCTGTGGACTTTCTAGCCACAGCTGCATGGACCCAGTTCCAGGTATAATTTTTCATCTTGTGGATCAGACTTAAATCCAATGGGAAAGTGATTGGTTACCTCAATGATGTTTGTGCCACAATTGCATAGGAGCCTCTCTTGCCAAGCTGGTTGTTATTGTAGCACACAGGGTTCACAGCTGGTGAGAGTCACAATTATCTTTCCCATCCTGTAGCATTCACAATATCAGCATGATGAAAGCCAGTCAGAAGGAATGAGGCTTCTGCGTCAGTCCCAGCTTGTCTCCGTGTTCTATGACTAAAATATGTGGGGTCTTCAACAATAGGGTCTTACTGTCAAGTTCTGGAGGATAACCAAGAGAACTGGTGAGGATTACATGTACTCACTGGTTAACAACTGCAGAAAGGGTAGCCCATGCTTGGCACTAGGCTTTATGCTAGCTTGTAATGTCCAGTATGATTATTGTTGTCCCAATACAGAGTAACTCCATTTAAACTCTTTTTGTATATGCATAGATATGTATTTTTAGGAAGTTTCTAAGGTAATAGGTTTCTATATAAACTTTTGAAATGAATAGTCTAAGAATATCCCTCCCTATGCTCCCTTCTCTATTCTGCCCTGCTATGTGATAACTCTTGTAAGATGTTCTGTGTTATGAACTCTGCTAATGATGTTTGGAACCAAACGTAGTGCATCGTTTGTTCAACTTAGAATCCTCACCAGGACTGGAGGGTAAAGTCTGACTGCAACAGCATTTAGTCTCTTCTCAAACCGTCTGTGAACTGATTGTGCTCTGGTGCTAACACTCGTCTTGTGGGGCCATGCACTCCCTCAGAAGCCTGGGTCAGAACAAGGGTGCCCATAATATTTCCGGCATCGATGCTTCTGAAGCCCAGAAGCTGCTCAGCATGATAGTCGAAGAGCCGTCCTCTTTGGGACGTGTGAATTCTGGAAAGCTCACTTTCTGCTTCACGCTAAGCTCCTATCACACACTCAGTCCCAAGAGAACTCCAGAGTTCACACACTTCAGCTATTTCAGCTATAATGTCTGTGGAAGAACTTTGACTTCTGAGACTGGTGACTAACCAATGACTGGCTTCTGTCTTCTTTTCTCTCTAGGGGCTATGAGTCTGTGGGTGACTTTATTAGTGGAGGAGGGTCATGTGAAAGGAAAAGAATTACTAGGAACTGAAGGAGGCATAGCTGGATTATGCAATGCCTGACTACAAACATAATAGCTGTTAATACACAGCTTTGTGTAGTGTTGCAAGAAGGGACTGCTTGTTCATCCCAGCCACCTGGCTAGCTTAGCCCCAAAATAACCACACAGAAACTTTATTAATTAAATCACTGCTTGGCCCATTAGCTCTAGCTTCTTATTGGCTAACTCTTATATTAATTTAAC
>NW_026070410.1:0-3730 GCF_014885135.2 Alexandromys fortis
ACCAATGACCATTTGGCCCACTCCTTAATGCTAATACTCAGGAGAATGAAGTAAGGTAGTGTCTGTGATTTGAGTACATCCTGATCAACATAGTAAATTTTAGAATAACCTGGGCTAATAGAAAGATACTGGCAAAATTCAAGTAGTCCTTGTTTTTTACTGCTGAGTAGTACTCTAATATGTATATATGCCATACTTTCTTCATCCATTCTTCCATTGAAGGGCATCTAGGTAGTTTCCAGGTTCTGGCTATTACAAACAATGCTGCTATGAACATCGTTGAGCAAATACTTTTGTTGTATGATAGGGCATCTCTTGGGTATATTCGCAAGTGTGGTATTGCTGGGTCCAGGGGTAGGTTGATCCCGAATTTCCTGAGAAACCGCCACACTTGAATTTTGCATACAAATGGACAGAAATAGAAAACACTATCCTGAGTGAGGTAAGCCAGACCCAAAAAGAGGAGCATGGGATGTTCTCACTCATATTTGGTTTCTAGCCACAAATAAAGCACATTGAACCTATAATTCGTGATCCTAGAGAAGCTAAATAAGAAGGTGAACCCAAAGAAAAACATATAGGCATCTTCCTGAATATTAACCTTCATCAAGCGATGAAAGGAGACCGAGACAGAGACATACATTGGAGCATTGGACTGAAATCTCAAGGTCCAAAGCAAAAGCATATGGAGAGAGAGCTCAAGCAAGGAACTCAGGACCGCGAGGGGTGCACCCACACACTGAGACAATGGGGATATTCTATAGGGGAACTCACCAAGGCCAACTGGCCCGGGTCTGAAAAAGCATGGGATAAAACCGGACTCACTGAACATAGCAGACAATGGGGACTCCTGGGAACTCAAGAACAATGGTAATGGGTTTTTGATCCTACTGCACCTACTGGCTTTGTGGGAGCCTAGGCAGTTTGGATGCTCACTTTAATAGACCTGGAAGGAGGTGGGTGGTCCTTGGACTTCCCACAGGGCAGGGAACCCTGATTGCTCTTTGGGCTGTCGAGGGAGGGGGACTTGACCAGGAGAAGGGGAGGGAAATGGGAGTCGGTGGCGGGGAGGAGGCAGAAATCTTTAATAAATCATTAATAAAAAAATTTTAAAAAAAGAAAGATACTGGCTTGAAACAGAAAAAGGAAATAAAACAATTAAGATTGTATTAGTAGGAATCGGCCTACTGGGGTGGCTCTAATACTGAGGAATGTGGGTGTGGGTTATGGACCAGAGAAGCTGCAGGGTAGGAAGAGCCAAGGAGTGGGTGGAGCTTACTGAATTTTGACCATGGAGAAGGTATTTAAGCGCTGGTCCCTGGAGGAGTGACCACACCAAGACAAGAATCTGAGCAAGGTGCAACAACCTACTGAATTCCTGGCGAGTTGAGGCCTCAAGGAAGTGTATGTATGATTTGTAAGTTGGGGGCTGCCTTGATGAGGGAGAGTAGGGGTTAAAGATAGAAGAGCCTTGGGAACACTCGAGAGCTGGTATATGTGCTTGGGCTTTGAAGTTCCTCACATTCGCAGCTTAATGGGTAGAGAGAGGCTTCTTTAAAAATTCAGGAGCTGCTTGCAAGTTTACCTCATAGATGTGACCACTGAGAACTAGGTGAGTGCAGATCCTGGGGAAGCCAGGGAAAGAGTGCTGGTCAGACCCCAGGGTGCTGGGCCAGCTTTTAGGAGTGTTCTCCAGCAAAGGTACAGGTCAGAGCAGAGTGAGAGATAACAAGCCTGTAGTGGCTGATGGCAAGGGACTGTGGGGATTCTCTGATCTATGTCTGTTTTTACTCCCAGTTTCTCCAGTGAAGAAAGATCTTAAGATCGGACCAAATCCCTCTGTTGACTCCAGAATCTCAAGATCCCCAGCGATTACCATTTGTACCTGGTTTGAAAATGATGGGAGACTACAGTGTCCTTCCAAGTAACGAACATTCTAGTTCTCCAGTGAACCCAGACTTTCAAGGTTCTTCTAGCATCTCAAGTCCACAAGGTCTCCTCCCTTCTCAAGGCCCTCCAAGGTCACAAGCTTCTATCAGTGATCTGAGGAAGCAACCAAGAACACGCGTGGTATTCAGCCAGGAACAAAAGCGGGTCCTGCAAGAACATTTTGATGAATGCATGACCCCAAGCCAAGAGCAATGCATGGCACTGGCTAAAAGATTTGGCTTGAAGGAGTCCCATATCAGGATGTGGTTCAAGAACAAACGAGCTAGAGCTAGACAGAATCTGAAGAATTCTCAAGAACTTTCTGGGGAGCCTGGCTCTGGATCTCATGTTCGGCCTGCCTACCCTCAAGGTTCTGACCCTCTTATCGCCTCTGCCAGTGCAGATTTCTTGTGCCAGAGCCCTGAGCTCCAAAACCACTCATCTACTGTAAGCGAACCGAGTCTGCAAGTGTCTCAAAGTCCCCTAATTCCACCAGGAGCGCTAATGCAGTCAAGTCTCCAGGGGCACTCAGATCATGAAAGAATTCCAAGTCCCCATGTGTCCCCAGACCCATCAACGAAATCGAATCCCCAGTTGCTGGGAACCGGAACAGTGCACCCTAGACACCAGATTCCCTTATGTTCCTCAGTGAGTTCGGGTTGTAAGGGTTCCCAAGTCCCTATTGCATCTTCAGATAAATGTGGTGACCAGCAAGTTCTCCTTCAACTTCCAAGGAAGCAACGGAAAGAACGCACCGTATACACCGAGGAACAAAAAGTTCTCCTCCAAAGACATTTCGATCAGGAGAAGCGCCCAAGCCTACAGAAACGCATGGAGCTGGCACTGATGATTGGTGTGACCGAGTATGCGATTAAGATCTGGTTCAAGAACCAGCGTGCTAGGGACAAAAAGAAGCATCTGTGCAAAACTCACGAAGTCCTGCCAGAATCAAATGGAAGCTCCAAAGATGTTTCTGTGCCTAACCATTCTCAATCGCACGTATCTGTTCCTGCCCTTGGAAATAGAGAGTCCACGTCCCTGGACACATCCACTGTGGACTTTAGTCTCCCACCCTCCCTCAGCCTGCAAGCTTCTCTTCATGATGACCAGGCCATAGAGGATACCGGGTGTAGTCGCCAAGAGGACCTGCTTGGACATCAAGCTCCTGTTGTAACTTGCAACCCTGGCCAACCCACAGTGGTTGAATCTCAACTTTAGTCAGCAGGGGCTGAATGGGAAGCCTCGATGGAAGCTCCAGTTTACTTCGCACAGGGAGTCTATGGACCGAACAATGTTCAATACCCATATCCAACTTTTGAGCAGTACTGAGGATGGATGCATGAGAATCTAGTCACGTGGGAGGACTCATAGACTTGGAATCACATACTGCCTCCACTCCCTGTACCCCAAGCCGAAAATCTTCATTGCAAGAAAGATCTGTGGTGGTAATGTCATTGCTTTGAGGATTTGTTAGAATGATTGAGACTAATCTGCATTAGTTTCAGGCCGTGTGATCCATATACTCAATAATTTTCTTTTGAAACAATGTTGAAAGTCTTTAAAAAACAATCCAAACATTAGTATTGTTGTGTTATATTTTAGTTAACTAAAAATAGAGCATATTTTAAAGAAATCAGTGTTTGAGCAAATGGGCAGCACGTTCGTAAACAAATAGTCGTATTTATCTGAATAGATTCAATTAAAGCATTGGAATTTTACCATATGTATAGTTTTATGAGCATTACATGTATAATATATTTTATATGTGATATACTTATGTTTTATATGTAAATTGCCTATA
>NW_026070411.1:0-3803 GCF_014885135.2 Alexandromys fortis
TTGTAGACCAGGCTGGTCTCGAACTCACAGAGATCCGCCTGCCTCTGCCTCCCGAGTGCTGGGATTAAAGGCGTGTGCCACCACTGCCCGGCCCTACAATGATTTCTTTAGAAGCATGCTGTCGGAACAGAGTCCAAGAGTGGAGTCATGTGAGAACGCTGAGTGCTCATGAGAAAACTCCAAGAAAACGGGAGTCGTGTGGCCTGTTTCTTCAAACACACGAACTGTTCTTGGAGTGAGCCGTTGTGGCCCTCCCAGGTGTGGCAGAGAGGGAGTGAGTTTATTCCAGCTGCTGTTGCTCATGCGCCTCTGTGGAAAACGTGGGTTTACCTTGTGCAGCTTGTCCTTGAGATTGTGCGCTTTACTCAGGTGACTCTTCCTACCCTCAGAGTACAGACATCTGAGGCTCTGAGGAAAGCTGGCTATTGTGAGAAACTTTAGTCTGCCTCATCTATTGGCCCCATTCCCCCGGGTCCCACCATCAGCTACAGCAGGAACAACATGCTTTCCAAACACCTCTTGTAATTAAGATGCCTCTGAACTTCCGCAGCCCTCCTAAATGAGCAGCTAGTCAATTCTCACCTTTTTATACCTTGTTTGTCCATTTTTCCCATGTTCTTTTGCAGACAGATTCAGTGGCTTCTATTTTGGCTCATTAGCCATGAGGGCTGAATGCTGATGGAGGCCCAAACAGAAGAGAGGAAGTATCCTGTGTATAATAAATTATTTCAAGAAGCATTTTAAGGACTACACAATACATTAATTTTAGGACCTGTGTTTCCTTTTGCATTCCTGTCCTACTTTAATTCCTACTGCTGTGGTAAAGAAACTTGGGGAGAAAAGAGTTTACTTCACCTTGCAGCTTATAGTTCATTACGATAGGAAATCAGGGCAGGCATTCAAGGCATGAACCTGGAGGCAGGGGGTCATGGAGGGATGCGGCTTACTGGCTTACTCCTCATGGTTTGCTTAGCTTGCATTTTTGATACAACTGAGGGCCACCTGCCCAGGGTTGGCATCACCCACAGTGGGCTGGACCCCTTCCTGCATCAATTATCAGTCAAGAAAATATCCTAGAATCCAATACAATCAAGGCAACTCTTTGATTGAGACTCCCTCTTTCCAGATGTATCAAGTCAATGCCAAAATTAACCTGAACACGCCACTCCCTGACATCTTGACACACTAATATTCCTATTAAGCCATGGCCTTTCCTTCTCATCCGGATTTCATATTAATATCACAATACAAAATACAGTTGAACTTTATTTTTCGAAGATTTATCTTTTCTGTGTATAGGTGCTTTGTCTGCATGTATGCTTGCAGACCAGAAGAAGACATCAGATTGTGAGCACACCATGCAGTTGCTGGGAATTGAAATTAGGACCTCTGGAAGGTGCAGTGCTCTTTACGGCTGAACCATCTCTCCAACCCTACAGTTCAACTTTTAAAAATCCGGTCTTTAAAATTTTCAATACTGTAAAAGTCCAATGCCTCTGTAAAAGTCCGAAGACTCTTAACTGTGGGTTCCTGTAAATTCAAAAGCAAGTTATATGTTTTCTTATTTCAAGAGGAAAGAACCAGAACACAGTTATAAATCAGATCAACGTAAAAACCAAAATCCATCAATATAAATAGCTCAGTGTCCAACGTCTGGGACTCACTCACGATCTTCAGGAATCCGAAAGGTTTAGGAAGCTCTACCTGTCCAGCTTGTCCATCCACAGCACACACAGCTTGTCTGGTAGGCTCAAGTCGGTTCCACTCCACAATTGTCACTGTCCTGGTGGTGTCCCATAGCCGTGGTGTTGCCAATAAGCTGGTATCTGCACTGCAACTGCGGGCCCACCTTCACCAATGACCTCCTGGCTTCTCTATAGGCCAACCCGATTACGTGGTGCCGAGCTTCAGATTGTCCCCATGGCTACTTTAATCCTGGGGTTTCTTCGGCAACTAAAGCCGCATCTTCATCAGTGCCTCTCCTGGCCACGCTTCAGGGAGACACTGAACCTACCACACAGTGCCAAGCCCTCAGATTCTCTTCACAATATCTTCATGCCTGCAAAGCCAGCACCATGTAGGAGACTCCCATACACTTTTTGCCAAGTTCTACTACCAGCTTGAGATACAGTCTTGGTGGCCCTGACCCAAGACCACAGCTTGTGGATGCTGTCCCTGAGGAAATATTTCCCAAAAGATTTTACCTCAGTGAAGCTGGTCCATATTAGTCATTTCAAGGTCCCTGTGGCATTTCAAGGTCCCTGCCAGCAAGTGAGCTACAACAGACAACAGTCAAGTCCTCTCTAGGTAGTCGGCCCTCCTGCCTCAAACAGTCAGAGTTTGCCCTGGCAGGATGGCCCAGAAAGCCAGCATTTTTAAACGGCACAGCTTTTTTTTTTTTTTTTTCCTGCTACAGCTGAAAACCGAAAAGCATGCGTTCACCATTTAAGTGATTCGTGGCAGGACCTCTTAATGAGCTGCAGGGTTTTGCAGCTGAAGCTGAGTCAGGAAGCCTCTCTTAGATGAGAGCGCTTGCTTGCCTCTAGCAAGCGGAGCAGACCCAAGAAATTTCTGCTACCAAGAAAACATGCTTCACTCCATTCTTTCCCAAGCTTTCTCAGGCTTTTTGTGGATTCATTTAGCCCCGGGGCTTCTTGGCCAGTCTGTCTAGCTTAATTGGTAATCTGTAGGTTCCAGCAGGAGACTATCTCAAATAACAAAGTGGGTGGGTCCTGAGAAATGACACCTGAGGCTGACCTGAACATATGGGCATATTCTCTGTCTCTCTCTCTCTATCTCTGTCTCTCTCTGTTTCTCTCTATGTGTCTATCTGTCTGCCTTTCTCTCTCTCAATTTATATTTAAATTCTTTCTGAGGGCAGATTTTGATCAAAGTTTGAGGGAATTATTCACTTACTAAAGTCTTGCTAAGAGCCCAATCAACAGGCATGGTGCTATGATCTAAAGACTCAGAGATAAAAAAAAAAGGGTGCATTTACTTGATACCCAAAGAATTTCAGAACCTTCCAGATTAAAGGTTAGAAGGAAGCAAGGAAAAGAGGATTTAGAGGCATGTGTCACTAAGACCAGCCTTCTAAGCTCATTGTTAAAATACAAAAAAAAATGCAAATGGTTATAAGGAAAAGCACACAAGTGTTCCAAGAAATCTAGGTTTCAAGTTGGCTGTATCAGGTACTAGTGGTGTGAACTTGAATAAAGCCCTTGTCTTCACTGATCCTTGCTAGTCTCACCCACAGAATGGGAATAGTAGAATGGGGGAACTTACACTGTTTAATGAGAAGAGGTTTAATGAACATAGACATTATAATATCTTCAGAGTGATGCAGAGCTTCTGGTGGTCCTTCTGGACAGGTAACTGAGAAACAGGCATTTGCTGGATCAATAGCTGTGTACCATGTAGCAGGACATGTGTTAATCTGCTCAGGTGAGGACACCACATCTGGTACAGCAGCTGCATTGGAGTCACTACCTGATTGAGTTTTTACTAGATCTGGTGGGGCAGACAGATACATAACCAAGGATAATTGGAGTGGAAAAAGTGAATACACACACGGGGGGGGGGGGGCAGATACAGAGAGGGACAGGTGCATACAAAGAGACAGAGGCATAGAGAGACAGAGACCGACCTGGAGACATTGCTAGTGAATGAAGGAGTCAGGAAGCAGGAAGGAGCCGGGCGGTGGTGGTTCATGCCTTTAATCCCAGCACTCGGGAGGCAGAGACAGGCGGATCTCTGTGAGTTCGAGACCAGCCTGGTCTACAAGAGCTAGTTCCAGGACAGGC
>NW_026070412.1:0-3749 GCF_014885135.2 Alexandromys fortis
TACATTTTTAAATGAGCTATACAAACACAATACCTTAATCAAGAGCAGAATATATATATATATATATATATATATATGACAAAACTGACCTTAAATTTGTATCAGTAAACCAAGATATATAACAATGCAAATCTCTATTTATGGAAAGCCTTCCTACCCCAAGACTCCCTGAGGACAAAACCAATTTCCGTCACAGTAGTTTGTGTTTTCTGTGCAGTCACTATCAGTTCTTCAAATGATCTGATTCAATGCATGTATACATGTATGTATTTATTTACATGCTTAGTTTTCTACCAAATCAACTTACAGTTTCTTGAGGGTGGAGAATGCTTATTCTTTTGCCATCTGCCTTACATATAAAGTAGTACTAAAAATGAAGGAATTTCTTGACAAATGGTTGTTTTCTGACAATTTAAATAAACTTAAGTAAAGCTAAGTAAAATATATAGTTTGTTGTTTAACTAGTAATCCCTAGAAAGTTACAATGTATAAGACTATTTTATATTTAAGTGATATATAAGTTTTCTAACTTTCTTGGCCTACTGACAGATAAATTGACATCTTAAAATGGGAAAGAAAGAGCATACTCTCTCCAGGAGTTGAGTCCCAAGGGAAAAAAAATCACATATTTACAATGGAATTTACTCTGCATGCAAATAAAGGTGCAATCAGGTGCAAATGCTCCTCCTTCAGCACTCAGGAGCACTGAACTTCTCTGAAAGCTGAAGCTTCCCCCATTGGACCACAGTAACTGTTTAAAGGGCACCAGTTCCTCAAATAAATATACTACATAATAACCGGGTTGCTGAACACATATCATTCCCCAGGTAAGACATTTCCATAACCCTACTTAAAAGTCTTCAGCTTACTTTTTTCTCCTACATTAAAAGTAAAAGCAAAATTTATGTTAAGAATAATAGTTAACCATTTGAAAATGTCTTAACCATCTTGTCCACATGTCAAAAGAGTCAGCTTCCTGTGAGACAATGTGGGATTGACCATTAACCTAAGGCTTCTTCCTGCCAGAGTAAGCCTCAGCAGACTCAAGGGCAGGAGTAAACAGCACACAGCCTCACCTAATACATCATGTTTGACTTGAGGGATCAATGTCCAGAGCTTCTCTGTCCTAACTCGAGAGTACATGAATCCTTTCACATGCTTACCCGGCACCAGAGGCCACATGCTGCCTCAATCCCTGTACTTATAATATTCCCAGGTTGGCTTGTGGAGACACTTAACTCCTGTAACGCATGGAAATGAATGCACATACACAAATACACACATGGGGTTCAACACAAATCCTTCCGGACTTCCTGTGCTGGCTCTACAATCAGAAGAGACATCAGTTCCCTCAAACCAGACTGGGATGAAGACAAATTCTTTTCATTGCACCTCCGCTGTAACAGGAGCAAAGTGAGCCTCCATCATGAAAGCTTTCAATAGATGTGGGGCAAGGAATCTCCATCTTCTACAAGCTTTTCTAGCGTCAGTTCATCACCTCAAGTGAATGGCAATCCCTTTGAGCTAGATTAAAGATTGCGAAACCAAAACCTGGGACGCCTCTTAGAACTTTCTCTCCTCTGCATTCACTCTCCTTAAATTCAGTGTTGGGTTTCCTTCCTTCCTTTTTATTTATTTTTGAGACTGAGTCTTAGAGTCTCACTATTTAGCCTTGCATGCAGACTTTACATATATATATATATATATATATATATACATACTTTACATATATATACATACTATATATATATATATATCCACTGGAATTATAGGTGAGCATCACCATCTCTTGGAGATTATGGTTTCTAATAGTGACTCCAACGCTGTCTTCCATCCTACCTGCTCTTCTGACTATGTGATTCTGACAACACTGCGTCAAGAATGTAGGTCTATGTTCTCTCTTTGTAAAGGAGCATGGCTCTGGATTGTACTCCACAAATAACACACGACAAAGAAGAAGGCTGGTACTTAGGAAGAAGTGCTAAGGTGGTGTAGCCCTGCCTGGTTCTCATGGACCCCAGTTCCTGTAGGCAGCCTGCCACGCTATGAGGACAGCAGACTGTGGGGGGTGTCACAATCAAACATCTACAAAAAAGGACTAAGGCCCCTCCCTAACAACCCACAGCTAGCAACAGATCGCTACTTGCACAAAAGAGCCATCTTAGAAATGGAAGCTCGGACTCAGGTCCTGCCCCTCCAGTTGCGGGAAGCCAAACCTCCCTACTCCTCAAACTGTGAATTCTTGAGCTAGTTAGTTGCAGGTTGAGTATCTCTTATTTAAAGTGATTAGAAACAGAGATATTTTGCTTTTCTTTTTCATCTTTTAAAACATCTGCACACACATGCAAGATAAACACAAAGGCCACGATGTTTTATGTGCAATCTATATGCATAGCCTATAAAGCAGATGTATACAGTATTTTAATGCAGGTATCTTTGACAGCGGCCTGTTACAAAGTTCGATGTGTGCTTTTCCATTTGTGGTTGTCATGCCAGCACTCAAAAACTTTCCAAAGCCAGAACATTTCCAATTACCCATTTTTACATTAAGGAGGTTCAACAAGTATTGTTTTGAGTGACAACATACAGGGCTGATTTGTTACACAGTGACAGGAAACCAAGGCAGCTGCTGTCTCTCCCACTTCAGACATGTTCTGCTTATCAGGCAGATGTGATAACGCCTTCCTTGACACCCCTCTCAATCAGCATGGGCTGTGCTGGCCTCCTCACCGTACTGTGAGGAGATATGCTATTTCTTTTTTAACTATGTAAACTGATGACTCCCCTCCATTGCCAGCATTGCTTTAGACCCTTAGTCAGGCTAATGAAAGAGCTGAAACTGATGTTAGCCTTAGTAGACGCTAGCGGGCAAAAAGGGTCACCTAAATTTAAGTGACTTTGTGACAGTTATAAACTCAGAGGCAAACTCTAAGAATCAGTTTTAAGTAGTGCCTCAGGGGATGGGAGCAAACCATAAAGTCCAATGGAGCTGGATTACAAGTGGGGAAGTAAGGAAAAGGTTGCAAAGGGGACCAAGGTGAGGACAATATTATAACTAGTCCATGAGAACTGACCTGGGTTGTGGTTGCAAACTCTGGCTGTA
This sequence comes from Alexandromys fortis, assembly GCF_014885135.2. Lineage (NCBI taxonomy): Eukaryota > Metazoa > Chordata > Mammalia > Rodentia > Cricetidae > Alexandromys > Alexandromys fortis. The sequence continues at coordinate 3,104 of NW_026070412.1, forward strand.
ATTATAAATATTAAAATCACCACTGCCTATGGGCCACACTCAGGAACTTTTCTCACCTTTTCCACAGATACCCAAGGCTTTTTCTCTGTGGTTCTCCTACTCTTTCCCTCCGATCTGTTCTTCCCTCCCTCTCTCACTCCTCCCAATGAATGTGTGTGTGTGTGTCTAAGTGTAAGTATATAAAATGTTTGAGGGTCACCATGCTTTAGTCAAACAGAAGAAAACCAACTTAAGCCAAGTTCTACATATGGTCAGGAGAAAATAAGGTGCTTCTCACATCAATACCAAATAAGACCCTTGTTTCTGAAGAACAGAAGTGCCTCTTGTTCCCCTTGTGTGTGCCTTAGAATTCCTCTTCTGCTTTGTTTTGTGGCAGAAAAAAAAAAAACTCTTGATCTTTCTGATTTCTGACTCATGTTCCAATTACTAAGCCCTACCACATGAGACCAGTACTTACTTTGAGCATCACTATCACACACACACAAAAAAAAATCCTTTTTTCCAGATCAGTATTATAAAGAAGTAATATTCAATAAAAGAAAGAAGGAAGGAAAGAAAGATGACAGATAGAGAGATACATAGATAGATAGATAGATAGATGATAGATAGATAGATAGATAGATAGATAGATAGATAGATAGATAAT
>NW_026070413.1:0-3769 GCF_014885135.2 Alexandromys fortis
AAAGCCAGTACATGCAGTAGGATCAAAACCCAGTGCCATTGTCCTTGGCTTCTCATCAGCCCTCATTGTCCGCCATGTTCAGAGAGTCCGGTTTTATCCCATGCTTTTTCAGTCGCAGTCCAGCTGGCCTTGGTGAGTTCCCAATAGATCAGCCCCACTGTCTCAGTGGGTGGGTGCACCCCTCGCGGTCCTGAGTTCCTTGCTTATGTTCTCCCTCCATCTGCTCCTCATTTGGACCTTGGGAGCTATCATTAGTATGAAATATATTCTGAGTAATTAATAGTTTATATACAATGATACAGAGCATGGGAGATCTTGAAATTTTTCATAGTACTCTAATTATCAGAGATGACTTTAGATCACGTGATTTAGGAACTTCTGCCAACAAACACATATCTAGACACTTTATTATTTTAAACAGGCACTAATGGGTTTGAAAGATGGCTCAGTGATTAAGAGTGTACACTGCTCTTGCAGAAATCCTGAGTTCAGTTCCCAGCACCTATGTTGGTAGCTCACAATTGCCTGAAACTCCAACCCCAGAGGATCTGATACCTTTGGCCTCTGTGGGTACCTACACTCACATGCATCCCCTAAACATGCTCAATTTTTTTGAGATAGTGTCTCTCTATGTAGTCCTGGTTGCCCTAGAACTCACTATGTAGACTAGGCTATCCTTGAACTCACAGAGATTGCCTTTTTAAGTGCTGGCATTAAAGATGTATTCTACCATGCCTAACCTTTAATAAATTAAAAAATTAATATCTATCTAAATAATAGTTTTTAATATAAATATTTATCTATATGCCATGTTTACAATAGGTGCTAGTTTTTAAGGTAGTTAATATAAAAAGGCCAGAACTGAAGGGAGGAACTTGGAGATCACTGTAAAGTTGCTTGTAAGATTCTTTTCAAGTAGGTCTGTGGGTCTCTTCAGATTCTAGAAGTAACAGGATGGGGAGTACAAATCGAAGACAGTTCAGCTCTATATTGTCACTTTCAATTTTATTTGACATATATGTTTGATAAAAACACAGAAGAAAACTAAATATTAGCTCAAAGTATTTTTTTCTCAGAATGAATAATGTTTCTTCTGTGTTCAAATGTAGAAAAAATCTTAGAGAAGATATTCAACATAGTTGCCAACAATGTCACTGAAATAAGTTTTGAATTTTTGCAACAAAAACTGAACATCGCAAGCTCAGAAAATAGCCTCCCTGTAAAGAAGTAAGTATAAATGGCATTTGGTACAAATGTACTTTCATACCTCATTTACATGATCTTCATATCAACATAGTTTTGAAATATTTACATTAACATAAACTCTACTATAGCTTCTGATGTATTTGTGATAGTTGCTGGGCAGCCATACAATGTTATGAAGAAGAAGAAGAACTGTGTGAGGAGAAGCTGTTGGACTTTCAGTCCAACTGATTTCCTGAACTTGAGCTTCTCCTTTTCTTTCTCTCTGCTTCAGTTTCTTCCATGGTAAAATGAATACCCAAGCTTAGAAAGTTGCCATGACAATCAAGTGAGACCAAGCTGTAAAGTATGCATTTTATTGTATTGGTTTATAGTAAGTAATCCACAGTGATTATTGTCTTAATAGTTGAATGTAAGTTGAAATGTGGGCTTTTTATAAGAAAAAAAAAGGAGTTAATCTTTGCTTCTGTGTGTCAGGCTCATTGTAAATGAATGTTCATATATACTGTCTTCAGTTAAATTTAGTCTCACGTTAATGTGGAAAATTTGAAAACTTAGATAATCTTTGAGTAGCTTAAATAATGGTTTTGGCTTGTTATTAAGATAATCATTATTTAATTTTCACAGCACTGTTCCATTAAATGAGAGGATCTACCATACACTTATCAAGTGGAAAGCAGATAAAAGCTCGTTACTCACAGCTACTGCCTTAAGAGACCAACTTGTTCGGGCACTAAATATGATAGGCGCCTACAACATAATAGACAAGATCACGGCCTTGAATCTTTATACAAGTGCCATCAAAATCTAGCCCGTGAATCTGAAGTAGAAGCTGAAAACTTATGAGGCATATACAGAATTCATTTTCCCTGATATAAAGGAATTATTTGTATATCGTGTCTCCTTTTGTTTTTAGTAGTGGTTTTCATTTGTGTGTGAACATGCACGTGCTGCAGTTGATGTGTACAAGTCAAAGACACTTCGAGGTGTTGATTTTCTCCTCCCGTCATGTAGATCCAGAGGCTGAAACCATGTTCTGACTCTTTCTTTATTCATTACTAAGAGGTGCTGTAAGTCTGCGCCTGCCATCCTAGTTTCACCATAACAAAATATTAGAGACAAGGCTTTGTGTATTTTTCTGTTTTAATGAATTTGAAAATAATTCTATTAAAATATTTTAACATTCTATTTATTTTATTTTACTAGTCAACATGTGTAGATAATAATAGGTTGTTGATGGTTTCCATTGAATTTATAAACAAGATAAGTTTCTGATTTATAATGAAAATGGCATACCATCTCTGTTTTCCCCTCATTTAGGAACTGGGTGTCATTATCCATAAAATAAGGCTAGGGCTGGTATTCCTTCAGCTGAATGTCCTGATGGTAATGAAGGAATTGGCATCTTTCATCTTCCTGTCCTGTATTTTCCTCTTTTTCCTGCTGCCAGAAATTTTCATTCATGAGGAATCTGTTACACACATTTTATGTGTGACTGCACTTGTTGTATGGAACCTGTTTCCCTCTTCCTTGAAGCCACTAATATGCAGGTCTGATTGTCTGTGGCAAGCCATTTGACTCAAGCCAAGCCAATGAGTTTCCCTTGGTCTTCTCTGGAGAACTTCCAGGGAAGATGATTATACATCTGGGAGTATGTGGTCATCTCTCAAGTGTTGCACAGAGGAAGATAAAACCCTAGTATATTGTTTGGGCCTCGAATCTAACCATATCTGAAGCTCACTTTCTTCTGAACATTTCACTTTCACCCATTTAAGTTAGCATGACTCACATGGCTTTCTACAACTTTGAATGAAAAGAGGCCAATTTAAGTAGTTAATAATATTGTAGATACAATGTAGTTAAAATGTTATATGAGAAATAATTGTAGGAACTAATTTATCTTCCTGGTTGGAATTTGTATATATTTTGTCAGTTGTGAAATGCATTATAAAATATTGGTTCAACAGCAAAAAGCCTCCATCCCTAATCTGCCCCATTTAAAGATACTTTCCAGTAGGAATATTACTACCCTGGGTTTGTATTAGCCCATACCTCATTAGAAGAGGGCTATTTTTACAGAAGATTAGAGTGGGAAGAACACTGCAAATTTTCTAGTGATATCACTTTTACAAATGAACAATTTAAGACCTAGAAAATGTAAAGTGGGTACAAGAGAAGGAAAGGGAGAAGAAGGGGGAGAATGGAAGGAGAGGAAGGGGAGAGGGAGAGAAGTAAGGAGAGAAGACTGGAAAACATCAGAACAATAAAAGTACCTGGTCCTTATTGTTTCTTACCAAACCACTACAGTAACCTTTATATTTTAGCCCCCCCCCGTGTGTGTGGTTGTGTGCAAACAGTCTATGGTGCAACTATAAGGGTCAGAGGACAATTTCAGGGGTCTGGTTTCTCCTTACATGGCTCTTGTTTCTGCTGCATTGAGTACTCTAGGACAGCTGGCCTGGGAACTATACAGTTCTCTTGTCTTGGCTGCTCTTCTTGCTAAAAGTCTTTTATCTATCTATCTATCTATCTATCTATCTATCTATCTATCTATCTATCTATCTAT